>NW_026278025.1:55000-70664 GCF_023373465.1 Oncorhynchus keta | reverse complement strand
CATTCAACCAGGGTTCTGGTCTTGTTGTTAAGACCATTCAACCAGGGTTCTGGTCTTGTTGTTAAGACCATTCAACCAGGGTTCTGGTCATGTTGTTAAGACCATTCAACCAGGGTTCTGGTCTTGTTGTTAAGACCATTCAACCAGGGTTCTGGTCTTGTTGTTAAGACCATTCAACCAGGGTTCTGGTCTTGTTGTTAAGACCATTCAACCAGGGTTCTGGTCTTGTTGTTAAGACCATTCAACCAGGGTTCTGGTCTTGTTGTTAAAACCATTCAACCAGGGTTCTGGTCTTGTTGTTAAGACCATTCAACCAGGGTTCTGGTCTTGTTGTTAAGACCATTCAACCAGGGTTCTGGTCTTGTTGTTAAAACCATTCAACCAGGGTTCTGGTCTTGTTGTTAAGACCATTCAACCAGGGTTCTGGTCTTGTTAAGACCATTCAACCAGGGTTCTGGTCTTGTTGTTAAGACCATTCAACCAGGGTTCTGGTCTTGTTGTTAAGACCATTCAACCAGGGTTCTGGTCTTGTTAAGACCATTCAACCAGGGTTCTGGTCTTGTTGTTAAAACCATTCAACCAGGGTTCTGGTCTTGTTGTTAAAACCATTCAACCAGGGTTCTGGTCTTGTTGTTAAGACCATTCAACCAGGGTTCTGGTCTTGTTGTTAAAACCATTCAACCAGGGTTCTGGTCTTGTTGTTGAGACCATTCAACCAGGGTTCTGGTCTTGTTGTTAAGACCATTCAACCAGGGTTCTGGTCTTGTTGTTAAAAGCATTCAACCAGGGTTCTGGTATTGTTGTTGAGACCATTCAACCAGGGTTCTGGTCTTGTTAAGACCATTCAACCAGGGTTCTGGTCTTGTTAAAACCATTCAACCAGGGTTCTGGTCTTGTTGTTGAGACCATTCAACCAGGGTTCTGGTCTTGTTGTTAAGACCATTCAACCAGGGTTCTGTTGTTGTTAAGACCATTCAACCAGGGTTCTGGTCTTGTTAAGACCATTCAACCAGGGTTCTGGTCTTGTTGTTAAAACCATTCAACCAGGGTTCTGGTCTTGTTGTTAAGACCATTCAACCAGGGTTCTGGTCTTGTTGTTAAAACCATTCAACCAGGGTTCTGGTCTTGTTGTTGAGACCATTCAACCAGGGTTCTGGGCTTGTTGTTAAGACCATTCAACCAGGGTTCTGGGCTTGTTGTTAAGACCATTCAACCAGGGTTCTGGTCTTGTTGTTAAGACCATTCAACCAGGGTTCTGGTCTTGTTGTTAAGACCATTCAACCAGGGTTCTGGTCTTGTTGTTAAGACCATTCAACCAGGGTTCTGGTCTTGTTAAAACCATTCAACCAGGGTTCTGGTCTTGTTAAAACCATTCAACCAGGGTTCTGGTCTTGTTGTTAAAACCATTCAACCAGGGTTCTGGTCTTGTTGTTAAAACCATTCAACCAGGGTTCTGGTCTTGTTAAAACCATTCAACCAGGGTTCTGGTCTTGTTAAAACCATTCAACCAGGGTTCTGGTCTTGTTGTTAAGACCATTCAACCAGGGTTCTGGTCTTGTTGTTAAGACCATTCAACCAGGGTTCTGGTCTTGTTGTTAAGACCATTCAACCAGGGTTCTGGTCTTGTTGTTAAGACCATTCAACCAGGGTTCTGGTCTTGTTGTTAAGACCATTCAACCAGGGTTCTGGTCTTGTTGTTGAGACCATTCAACCAGGGTTCTGGTCTTGTTGTTAAGACCATTCAACCAGGGTTCTGGTCTTGTTGTTAAGACCATTCAACCAGGGTTCTGGTCTTGTTGTTAAGACCATTCAACCAGGGTTCTGGTCTTGTTGTTAAGACCATTCAACCAGGGTTCTGGTCTTGTTGTTAAGACCATTCAACCAGGGTTCTGGTCATGTTGTTAAGACCATTCAACCAGGGTTCTCTCTGTCTTCTGCAAACACCCTCTTGACAATGGCTGTCATTGTGAATCAGATGACGGTCAGTGAATTAAAGCCAGTTATTTGTTGACACAGAGCTGTGTGTGTGTGTGTGTGTGTGTGTGTGTGTGTGTGTGTGTGTGTGTGTGTGTGTGTGTGTGTGTGTGTGTGTGTGTGTGTGTGTGTGTGTGTGTGTGTGTGTGTGTGTGTGTGTGTGTGTGTGTGTGTGTGTGTGTGTTGACTCACAGGATTCAAGGGGACCTTGCTCTTCTCTCTGCTCTCTCTGCTTTGTAGTGTAGTGGAGTAAGGTGTATAGGGGTGTGTAGGGGTGTGGTGGCAGAGAGAGAGAGCAGAGTACACCTGCCCTGCCCTGTGTCAGAATGCAAAAATGGAGGGAGGAGGGAGGAGGGGAAGGAGGGAGGAGGGAGGAGGGGAAGGAGGGAGGAGGGATGGGGAGGAGGGAGGAGGGGAAGGAGGGAGTAGGTCGGCATATGCCAGGGCGCAAATCCAGTCAAGCAGGTTTGCAGGTATATATATACACACACACACACACACACACACACACACACACACACACACACACACACACACACACACACACACACACACACACACACACACACACACAACACACACCCACCCCCTCTCATACCTGTGTATGTGACAGGTACACCTGCAGCTGTCACAATGACTCCAAGGCTACAGGTGTCACAATGTCTCCAAGGCTACAGGTGTCACAATGTCTCCAAGGCCACTGGTGTCACAATGTCTCCAAGGCCACTGGTGTCACAATGTCTCCAAGGCGGCAGCGTAGCCTAGTGGTTAGAGCGTTGGACTAGTAACTGGAAGGTTGCGAGTTCAAACCCCGAGCTGACAAGGTACAAATCTGTCGTTCTGCCCCTGAACAAGGCCACTGGTGTCACAATGTCTCCAAGGCCACTGGTGTCACAATGTCTCCAAGGCTACAGGTGTCACAATGTCTCCAAGGCTACAGGTGTCACAATGTCTCCAAGGCTACAGGTGTCAAAATGTATCCAAGGCTACAGGTGTAAAAAATGTCTCCAAGGCTACAGGTGTCACAATGTCTCCAAGGCTACAGGTGTCCCAATGTCTCCAAGGCTACAGTGTCACAATGTCTTTACAACCTGACAGACACCATATAACCATCACTATAACCTGACAGACACCATATAACCATCACTACAACCTGACACCATATAACCATCACTATAACCTGACAGACACCATATAACCATCACTATAACCTGACAGACACCATATAACCATCACTACAACCTGACACCATATAACCATCACTATAACCTGACAGACACCATATAACCATCACTACAACCTGACAGACACCATATAACCATCACTATAACCTGACACCATATAACCATCACTACAACCTGACAGACACCATATAACCATCACTACAACCTGACAGACACCATATAACCATCACTACAACCTGACACCATATAACCATCACTACAACCTGACAGACACCATATAACCATCACTACAACCTGACAGACACCATATAACCATCACTATAACCTGACAGACACCATATAACCATCACTACAACCTGACAGACACCATATAACCATCACTATAACCTGACACCATGTAACCATCACTATAACCTGACAGACACCATATAACCATCACTATAACCTGACACCATATAACCATCACTACAACCTGACAGACACCATATAACCATCACTACAACCTGACACCATGTAACCATCACTACAACCTGACACCATATAACCATCACTACAACCTGACAGACACCATATAACCATCACTACAACCTGACACCATATAACCATCACTACAACCTGACAGACACCATATAACCATCACTACAACCTGACAGACACCATATAACCATCACTACAACCTGACACCATATAACCATCACTATAACCTGACAGACACCATATAACCATCACTACAACCTGACAGACACCATATAACCATCACTACAACCTGACACCATGTAACCATCACTATAACCTGACAGACACCATATAACCATCACTATAACCTGACACCATATAACCATCACTACAACCTGACAGACACCATATAACCATCACTATAACCTGACACCATGTAACCATCACTACAACCTGACAGACACCATATAACCATCACTATAACCTGACACCATGTAACCATCACTACAACCTGACAGACACCATATAACCATCACTACAACCTGACAGACACCATATAACCATCACTACAACCTGACACCATATAACCATCACTATAACCTGACACCATATAACCATCACTATAACCTGACAGACACCATATAACCATCACTACAACCTGACAGACACCATATAACCATCACTATAACCTGACACCATATAACCATCACTACAACCTGACAGACACCATATAACCATCACTATAACCTGACAGACACCATATAACCATCACTACAACCTGACAGACACCATATAACCATCACTACAACCTGACAGACACCATATAACCATCACTATAACCTGACACCATATAACCATCACTACAACCTGACACCATATAACCATCACTACAACCTGACAGACACCATATAACCATCACTATAACCTGACAGACACCATATAACCATCACTATAACCTGACAGACACCATATAACCATCACTACAACCTGACATGAGACACGTAAACAGAACGGACCTAGTTAACAACAGAAGCTAATAGAGGCTGATAACCTCTGTGGGCTTTAGCAGGGCTGTGTGTCTGATGCCAGCTGATAGGGTTTCCTTTGTCTGTCTGATGGAGATTTGGCCACGTGGCCTGCAGTGTGTGTGTGTGTGTGTGTGTGTGTGTGTGTGTGTGTGTGTGTGTGTGTGTGTGTGTGTGTGTGTGTGTGTGTGTGTGTGTGTGTGTGTGTGTGTGTGTGTGTGTGTGTGTGATGTGGATTTGGCCGTGTGGCCGGTCAGCCCACCCACTGGTCAGGCTGGTGGGTTTAGTGGGCCCGGACGGAGGGACAGGACAGGATTTTGTGGACAGCACTTTAACTATCCCAGGGGGGCTTGGGAGGCTTTGGGTGTTTGCTGGACGTGGAGCCGGGCCTACTTGTTGGGTCACACATACACACGCTGGTGCACAAACACAGTCACACTCCACAAACACACACAGGGGTTTTGGATTGGCTGGATCTGGGCCTGATGCCTTTGTTCTGGGTCTCTAGGTTGGCCAACACAATGCGAGGTCAGTTTTGTCTATTTCTCCACTCACCCAATGCTGCTGGTGAAATCACTCTGGAACGATCTATTCAGACATTACTGGAATTCTGGATGGTGTCACATTCACAGTAGTTTAGAAACTCCAGTATGAGGAGCCATACTTTCCCCTGAATCTCTCTGAGTAGGAATGACACAGTTCATTACCCTGAAGCTCTCTGAGTAGGAATGACACAGTTCATTACCCTGAAGCTCTCTGAGTATGAATGACACAGTTCATTACCCTGAAGCACTCTGTGTATGAATGGTAAAGTTAATTTGATATCTGTTAAGGACTTAACAGTGAACCAGCTATCCTCACACTCAAGTCCTCTTGGGCCTTGAGGCAGTGAGATGAGACCCAGTATGACTGGAGATTGAATTGGCCTCTTGGGCCTTGAGGCAGTGAGATGAGACCCAGTAGGACTGGAGATTGAATTGGCCTCTTGGGCCTTGAGGCAGTGAGATGAGACCCAGTAGGACTGTAGATTGAATTGACCCTTTTGGTGGAGTCCCATTAACTTTCCCCCCATTTCATTGGTCCGTTCCCCATCTCTATATCCATCAGCCCCGCTGCTATTGGTCTGCTGTTAACCCGTACCCTCCGTATTCACCCTACATCCCATGTGTCTAGGATTAAGCCCGTTTCTCACAGCACTTTGTCTTCTGTTTTCAGGCCCACCCCTCCTCCCCGTGTCATCGATGGCCATCCTGCATACCGGGTGAGATGCATCCTGGGTGTTCCACCTCGGGTCAGGGGTTTCCAGTACCTGGTTGACTGGGGGGGTTCTGGTCCGGAGGAGAGGTGCCGGGTCCCCGCTAAAGACATCCTGGACCCGGCCCTCATCGCCGACTTCCACCGCTGACACCCCGGTCAACCAGGTAGAATCCCAGGTAGGATACCAGGTAGAATCCCAGGTAGGATCCCAGGTAGAATCCCAGGTAGGATCCCAGGTAGGATCCCAGGTAGGATCCCAGGTAGGATCCCAGGTAGGATCCCAGGTATGTACCCAGGTAGGATCCCAGGTAGGATCCCAGGTAGGATCCCAGGTAGGATCCCAGGTATGTACCCAGGTAGGATCCCAGGTAGGATCCCAGGTAGGATCCCAGGTATGTACCCAGGTAGGATCCCAGGTAGGATCCCAGGTATGTACCCAGGTAGGATACCAGGTAGGATCCCAGGTATGTACCCAGGTAGGATCCAATGTATGTACCCAGGTAGGATCCCAGGTATGTACCCAGGTAGGATACCAGGTAGGATCCCAGGTATGTACCCAGGTAGGATCCCAGGTATGTACCCAGGTAGGATCCCAGGTAGGATCCCAGGTATGTACCCAGGTAGGATACCAGGTAGGATCCCAGGTATGTACCCAGGTAGGATCCCAGGTATGCACCCAGGTAGGATCCCAGGTATGTACCCAGGTAGGATCCCAGGTATGTACCCAGGTAGGATACCAGGTATGATCCCAGGTATGTACCCAGGTAGGATACCAGGTAGGATCCCAGGTATGTACCCAGGTAGGATCCCAGGTATGTACCCAGGTAGGATCCCAGGTATGTACCCAGGTAGGATCCCAGGTATGTACCCAGATAGGATCCCAGGTAGGCTCCCAGGTAGGATCCCAGGTGGAGCCTCTAGAGGGGTTGGGGGGGGTGTACTGTCACATCCTGATCTGTTTCACCTGTCTTTGTGATTGTCTCCGCCCATCTCCAGGTATGCGCCCAGGTAGGATCACAGGTAGAAACCCAGGTGGAGCCTATAGAGGGGTTGGGGGGGTGTACTGTCACACCCTGATCTGTTTCACCCATCTTTGTGATTGTCTCCGATCCCCCTCCAGGTGTCGCCCATCTTCTCCTTTATCCCCTGTGTATTTATACCTGTTCTGTTCGTCTGTTGCCAGTTCGTCTTTGTTTGTTCAAGTCAACCAGCGTTTTTTGTGTCTCAGCTCCTGCATTTCCCCGTCTCTCTTTTTCTCGCCCTCCTGGTTTTGACCCTTGCCTGTCCTGACTCTGAGCCCGCCTGCCTGACCACTCTGCCTGAGCCTGCCTGACCACTCTGCCTGAGCCTGCCTGACCACTCTGCCTGAGCCTGCCTGACCACTCTGCCTGACCACTCTGCCTGACCACTCTGCCTGAGCCTGCCTGACCACTCTGCCTGACCACTCTGCCTGAGCCTGCCTGACCACTCTGCCTGACCACTCTGCCTGAGCCTGCCTGACCACTCTGCCTGAGCCTGCCTGACCACTCTGCCTGAGCCTGCCTGACCACTCTGCCTGACCACTCTGCCTGAGCCTGCCTGACCACTCTGCCTGACCACTCTGCCTGACCACTCTGCCTGACCACTCTGCCTGACCACTCTGCCTGAGCCTGCCTGACCACTCTGCCTGACCACTCTGCCTGAGCCTGCCTGACCACTCTGCCTGACCACTCTGCCTGACCACTCTGCCTGAGCCTGCCTGACCACTCTGCCTGACCACTCTGCCTGAGCCTGCCTGCCACTCGGTACCGTTGCCCCACCTCTAGATTACTGACCTCTGCCTGACCCTGACCCTTGCCTGTCCTGACTCTGAGCCCGCCTACCTGACCACTCTGCCTGAGCCTACCTGACCACTCTGCCTGAGCCTGCCTGACCACTCTGCCTGACCACTCTGCCTGAGCCTACCTGACCACTCTGCCTGAGCCTACCTGACCACTCTGCCTGAGCCTACCTGCCCCTATCTGCCCCACCTCTGGTGTACTGACCCCTGCCCGTCTTGACCTGTCTATTATCTGCCCCACCTCTGGTTTACTGACCCCTGCCTCTCTTGACCTGTCTATTATCTGCCCAACCTCTGGTTTACTGACCCCTGCCTGACCCTGACCTGTCTATTATCTGCCTGCTGACCGGTACCGTTGCCCAACCTCTGGTTTACTGACCCCTGCCTGACCCTGACCTGTCTATAATCGGCCCCTGGTGGGTTATTAAACCTCTGGTTTACTGACCCCTGCCTGACCCTGACCTGTCTATTATCGGCCCCTGGTGGGTTATTAAACCTCTGGTTTACTGACCCCTGCCTGACCCTGACCTGTCTATTATCGGCCCCTGGTGGGTTATTAAACCTCTGGTTTACTGACCCCTGCCTGACCCTGACCTGTCTATTATCGGCCCCTGGTGGGTTATTAAACCTCTGGTTTACTGACCCCTGCCTGACCCTGACCTGTCTATTATCGGCCCCTGGTGGGTTATTAAACCTCTGGTTTACTGACCCCTGCCTGACCCTGACCTGTCTATTATCGGCCCCTGGTGGGTTATTAAACCTCTGGTTTACTGACCTCTGCCTGACCCTGACCTGTCTATTATCTGCCCCACCTCTGGTTTACTGACCCCTGCCTGTCTCTGACCTGTCTATTATCTGCCCCACCTCTGGTTTACTGACCCCTGCCTCTCTTGACCTGTCTATTATCTGCCCAACCTCAGGTTTACTGACCCCTGCCTGACCCTGACCTGTCTATTATCTGCCTGCTGACCGGTACCGTTGCCCAACCTCTGGTTTACTGACCCCTGCCTGACCCTGACCTGTCTATTATCGGCCCCTGGTGGGTTATTAAACCTCTGGTTTACTGACCCCTGCCTGACCCTGACCTGTCTATTATCGGCCCCTGGTGGGTTATTAAACCTCTGGTTTACTGACCCCTGCCTGACCCTGACCTGTCTATTATCGGCCCCTGGTGGGTTATTAAACCTCTGGTTTACTGACCCCTGCCTGACCCTGACCTGTCTATTATCGGCCCCTGGTGGGTTGTTAAACCTCTGGTTTACTGACCCCTGCCTGACCCTGATCTGTCTATTATCGGCCCCTGGTGGGTTGTTAAACCTCTGGTTTACTGACCCCTGCCTGACCCTGACCTGTCTATTATCGGCCCCTGGTGGGTTGTTAAACCTCTGGTTTACTGACCCCTGCCTGACCCTGACCTGTCTATTATCGGCCCCTGGTGGGTTATTAAACCTCTGGTTTACTGACCCCTGCCTGACCCTGACCTGTCTATTATCGGCCCCTGGTGGGTTGTTAAACCTCTGGTTTACTGACCCCTGCCTGACCCTGACCTGTCTATTATCGGCCCCTGGTGGGTTGTTAAACCTCTGGTTTACTGACCCCTGCCTGACCCTGACCTGTCTATTATCGGCCCCTGGTGGGTTGTTAAACCTCTGGTTTACTGACCCCTGCCTGACCCTGACCTGTCTATTATCGGCCCCTGGTGGGTTGTTAAACCTCTGGTTTACTGACCCCTGCCTGACCCTGACCTGTCTATTATCGGCCCCTGGTGGGTTATTAAACCTCTGGTTTACTGACCCCTGCCTGACCCTGACCTGTCTATTATCGGCCCCTGGTTGGTTATTAAACCTCTGGTTTACTGACCCCTGCCTGACCCTGACCTGTCTATTATCGGCCCCTGGTGGGTTGTTAAACCTCTGGTTTACTGACCCCTGCCTGACCCTGACCTGTCTATTATTGGCCCCTGGTGGGTTATTAAACCTCTGTTTTACTGACCCCTGCCTGACCCTGACCTGTCTATTATCGGCCCCTGGTGGGTTATTAAACCTCTGGTTTACTGACCCCTGCCTGACCCTGACCTGTCTATTATCGGCCCCTGGTTGGTTATTAAACCTCTGGTTTACTGACCCCTGCCTGACCCTGACCTGTCTATTATCGGCCCCTGGTGGGTTGTTAAACCTCTGGTTTACTGACCCCTGCCTGACCCTGACCTGTCTATTATCGGCCCCTGGTGGGTTGTTAAACCTCTGGTTTACTGACCCCTGCCTGACCCTGACCTGTCTATTATCGGCCCCTGGTTGGTTATTAAACCATTGTTAATTCAACATTGTTGTCTGCATTTGGGTCTTACCTTCATACCTGATAATAGTATGGACCATCATCACCTTTCTAAAAGATACTCATGTGGGGAAATAACTCTGACTCCACACAGAGAGTATCTTATAGGTGATCATACTCCCTGCATTGGACGGGTCACCATTTTGAGGTGGAGTCACAGGGTTGCCAAGGAAGCATTGCATAGATGCAAATAGGGCTTGTCACATTTTTTAGTGTGTGTGTGTGTGTGTGTGGCACACCTCTGCTGTGGGAGAAAAATGTATCTGTGTCTTTGGTCTTATTGGGGAAACTCCTGCTTTTGAGATGCACTACACAGACACACCCCTTCCATAGCTACAACAGTCCTGGTTCAACCTGTAGCACTACACAGACACCCCTTCCATAGCTACAACAGTCCTGGTTCAACCTGTAGCACTACACAGACACCCCTTCCATAGCTACAACAGACCTGGTTCAACCTGTAGCACTACACAGACAGCACTACACAGACACCCCTTCCATAGCTACAACAGACCTGGTTCAACCTGTAGCACTACAAAGACACCCCTTCCATAGCAACAACAGTCCTGACACCCCTTCCATAGCAACAACAGTCCTGACACCCCTTCCATAGCAACAACAGTCCTGACACCCCTTCCATAGCAACAACAGTCCTGACACCCCTTCCATAGCTACAACTACAATCACATTGAAATCCTTTTTATTTCACCATGTCAGCAGTAAAATGCCTGCACTTGACATGGAGCCTGTATGGAACAGGTGTGGGTTCTATGTGTCTGTATGTACTACCCTGAGACACACCTGAGGCAGGTACACCTGTCGCATGGCATTATGTTCTGTAGTGATGTGAGGGTGGCATCCACACAGTCAACACACCTGGCTGTCCTCCACGCCCACGCAGGTGGAATCCTACCAGGTAAGGAGAGGGGAGGAGGGGTGGAGCTACAGCAAAGTGGATTATATCCGGTTTACAGAGAGAGGGATGGAGAGAGAGAGAGGTGTACATAGCAGTAGAATACAAAACAGTCACAATCCATATGGTTCACAGGAACCAACACAGCACCACCCCAGAGAAACATGTCTTTAACTCTCATCTGCCGATACCATCCTCCACTGAACAAAACCCCTCCCCAGAATTGTTTAAATGTTAGCGACATGAACCTGTCCACCCCTCCACCCAGTCAATGAGATCTGTTACCTGAACGCAGAAGGAGAATGCTTCTACAATGCAGTTCCACCAGTTTACTGAAGGCACGTTCAAACCAGACATTCCAGTGACTCACGATGGCATGCAGGTTTATTACCATGAAACCACAATACAGAACACCACCCTATCTCTAACAAATACCTTCCTCTTGTTACCTCCAGACATTAGATTACATCATGATACTACAGTCGAATATAGATAGAGAGATAGAGAGAGAGTGAAAGAGAGAGAGAGAGAATGAGAGAGAGAGGGAGAGGGAGAGAGGGGGGAGAGAGAGAGAGAGAGAGAGAGAGAGAGAGAGAGAGAGGGGGAGAGAGAGAGAGAATGAGAGACAGAGAGAGAGAGAGACAGAGTGGACTGTACCCTCCATGGATTCTAACCTACATTATCGGTGTAAGAATGCACTACTGATGGGGCCAGTGTAACGGTATAGGCCCTCAGATCCTCAAGAAGTTCTAGAGCTGCACCATCGAGAGCATCTTGCCTGGCTACATCACCGCTTAGTATGGAAACTGCTTGGTATCCGACCACAAGGCACTACAGAGGGTAGTGCGTACGACCCAGCTTCTTGCCATCCAGGACCTCTATACCGGACGATGTGAAAGACTCCAGTCACCCAAGCCACAAACTGTTCTCTCTGCTACCGAACGGCAAGCGGTACCAAGCCACAGACTGTTCTCTCTGCTACCGAACGGCAAGAGGTACCAAGCCACAGACTGTTCTCTCTGCTACCGAACGGCAAGCGGTACCAAGCCACAGACTGTTCTCTCTGCTACCGAACGGCAAGCGTTACCAAGACACAGACTTTTCTCTGGAACCAATAGGACCCTGAACAGCTTCTAATCCCAAGCTGTAAGACTTCTAAACAAGACTGCTAAACAAGACTGCTAAACAAGACTGCTAAACAAGACTAAACAAGACTGCTAAACAAGACTGCTAAACAAGACTAAACAAGACTGCTAAACAAGACTGCTAAACAAGACTGCTAAACAAGACTAAACAAGACTGCTAAACAAGACTGCTAAACAAGACTGCTAAGCAAGACTAAACAAGACTGCTAAACAAGACTGCTAAACAAGACTGCTAAACAAGAATAAACAAGACTGCTAAACAAAACTGCCAAACAAGACTGCTAAACAAGACAGCTAAACAAGACTAAACAAGACTGCTAAACAAAACTGCCAAACAAGACTGCTAAACAAGACTGCTAAACAAGACTGCTAAACAAGACAGCTAAACAAGACAGCTAAACAAGACTAAACAAGACTGCTAAACAAAACTGCCAAACAAGACTGGACTCTGGACAGTACCCACACACTGGACTCTACCCACACACTGGACTCTACCCACACACTCACACACACTGGACTCTACCCAAACACTGGACTCTACCCACACACTGGACTCTACCCACACACTGGACTCTACCCACACACTGGACTCTACCCACACACTGACTCTACCCACACACTGACTCTACCCACACACTGGACTCTACCCACACACTGACTCTACCCACACACTGGACTCTACCCACACACTGGACTCTACCCACACACTGACTCTACCCACACACTGGACTCTACCCACACACTGACTCTACCCACACACTGACTCTACCCACACACTGGACTCTACCCACACACTGACTCTACCTACACACTGGACTCTACCCACACACTGGACTCTACCCACACACTGACTCTACCTACACACTGGACTCTACCCACACACTGACTCTACCCACACACTGACTCTACCCACACACTGGACTCTACCCACACACTGGACTCTACCCACACACTGACTCTACCCACACACTGGACTCTACCCACACACTGGACTCTACCCACAAACTGACTCCATCCACACACTGGACTCTACCCACACACTGGACTCTACCCACACACTGGACTCTACCCAAACACTGACTCTACCCACACACTGACTCTACCCACACACTGGACTCTACCCACACACTGGACTCTACCCACACACTGGACTCTACCCACACACTGGACTCTACCCACACACTGACTCTACCCACACACTGGACTCTACCCACACACTGACTCTACCCACACACTGGACTCTACCCACACACTGACTCTACCCACACACTGACTCTACCCACACACTGGACTCTACCCACACACTGACTCTACCCACACACTGACTCTACCCACACACTGGACTCTACCCACACACTGACTCTACCCACACACTCACACACACTGGACTCTACCCACACACTGGACTCTACCCACACACTGACTCTACCCACACACTGACTCTACCCACACACTGGACTCTACCCACACACTGGACTCTACCCACACACTGACTCTACCCACACACTCACACACACTGGACTCTACGCACACACTGGACTCTACCCACACACTGACTCTACCCACACACTGACTCTACCCACACACTCACACACACTGGACTCTACACACACACTGACTCTACCTACACACTCACACACACAAAAATATCTTCACAGACCACATGGCTATTAGAGGTCTGAATAATGTAACTTCAGAGACCACATGTTGATACTTGACTGGTAAACCACAGTTTATGCCAGTACCCACACAATCCTTCAAGAGTCTACACACACACACACACACACACACACACGGTCGGACAGCCTGACAAATGAACTTGAGCTCGCTCTAGGGGCCAGAGGGTGTAGGTTGTGACCCTTGGGGCGTCAACCAGCCGTATAAAGAGACTTCTCTGGAATAGAGAGGGACATAACAGTTCAAACACAGGAACTCTGACAACCCACAGCAAACACACACACACACATATATAAACACACACACACCCACCCCCACACACACACACATATAAACACACACACACACCACAAACACACACACACACACACACATATATAAACACACACACACCCACCCACACACACACACACATATAAACACACACACACACCCAAACACACACACACACACACATATATATAAACACACACACACACACAAAATATATCAACAAACACATTGCCACAGATCTTTGAACTACTAGGCTTTACTTAGTGAATGTCATTCTGTGGGACAAGCTCACCTCTAATGTTCTGAAAGCATCCTCTGGGCGATTCAGAAAAGGATGACCTCATTGTGTTGAGTCCTGTCACTGTTATCTCTGTCAGCAGCCCAGACCTGACATGTCACTGTTATCTCTGACAGCAGCCCAGCACAGACATGTCACTGTTATCTCTGCCAGCAGCCCAGCACTGACATGTCACCGTTATCTCTGTCAGCAGCCCAGCACCATTATCTCTGACAGCAGCCCAGCACTGACATGTCACCATTATCTCTGTCAGCAGCCCAGCACTGACATGTCACTGTTATCTCTGTCAGCAGCCCAGCACTGACATGTCACTGTTATCTCTGTCAGCAGCCCAGCACTGACATGTCACTGTTATCTCTGTCAGCAGCCCAGCACCATTATCTCTGACAGCAGCCCAGCACTGACATGTCACTGTTATCTCTGCCAGCAGCCCAGCACTGACATGTCACCATTATCTCTGCCAGCAGCCCAGCACCATTATCTCTGTCAGCAGCCCAGCACTGACATGTCACCATTATCTCTGCCAGCAGCCCAGCACTGACATGTCACCATTATCTCTGCCAGCAGTCCAGCACCATTATCTCTGTCAGCAGCCCAGCACTGACATGTCACCATTATCTCTGCCAGCAGCCCAGCACTGACATGTCACCATTATCTCTGCCAGCAGCCCAGCACTGACATGTCACCATTATCTCTGCCAGCAGTCCAGCACCATTATCTCTGTCAGCAGCCCAGCACTGACATGTCACCATTATCTCTGCCAGCAGCCCAGCACTGACATGTCACCATTATCTCTGCCAGCAGCCCAGCACTGACATGTCACCATTATCTCTGTCAGCAGCCCAGCACTGACATGTCACCATTATCTCTGTCAGCAGCCCAGCACTGACATGTCACCATTATCTCTGCCAGCAGCCCAGCACTGACATGTCACCATTATCTCTGTCAGCAGCCCAGCACTGACATGTCACCATTATCTCTGCCAGCAGCCCAGCACTGACATGTCCCCATTATCTCTGTTAGCAGCCCAGCACTGACATGTCCACATTATCTCTGTCAGCAGCCCAGCACTGACATGTCACCATTATCTCTGTCATCAGCCCATGTCACTGTTATCTCTGCCAGCAGCCCAGCACCATTATCTCTGTCAGCAGCCCAGCACTGACATGTCACTATGTCACTGTTATCTCTGTCAGCAGCCCAGCCCTGACATGCCACCATTATCTCTGCCAGCAGCCCAGCACTGACATGTCACCATTATCTCTCTCAGCAGCCCAGCACTGACATGTCACTGTTATCTCTGCCAGCA
>NW_026278025.1:30000-50000 GCF_023373465.1 Oncorhynchus keta | reverse complement strand
ACCTGTAACCAATATATCAATATATTACACCCTGACCTGTAACCAGTATATCAATGTATTACACCCTGACCTGTAACCAATATATCACTGTATTACAGCCTGACCTGTAACCAATATATCAACGTATTACAGTCTGACCTGTAACCAATATATCAATGTATTACAGTCTGACCTGTAACCAATATATCAATGTATTACAGTCTGACCTGTAGCCAATATATCAATATATTACACCCAGTGACCTGTAACCAGTATATCAATGTATTACACCCTGACCTGTAACCAATATATCACTGTATTACAGCCTGACCTGTAGCCAGTATATCAACGTATTACAGTCTGACCTGTAACCAATATATCAATGTATTACAGTCTGACCTGTAACTCATATGTATTACAGTCTGACCTGTAACCAATATATCAATGTATTACACCCTGACCTGTAACTAATATATCAATGTATTACACCCTGACCTGTAACCAATATATCAATGTATTACAGTCTGACCTGTAACCAATATATCAATGTATTACACCCTGACCTGTAACCAATATATCAATGTATTACAGTCTGACCTGTAACCAATATATCAATGTATTACACCCTGACCTGTAGTCAATATGTCAATGTATTACAGTCTGACCTGTAACCAATATATCAATGTATTACACCCTGACCTGTAACCAATATATCAATATATTACACCCTGACCTGTAACCAATATATCAATGTATTACACCCTGACCTGTAACCAATATATCACTGTATTACAGCCTGACCTGTAGCCAATATATCAACGTATTACAGTCTGACCTGTAACCAATATATCAATGTATTACAGTCTGACCTGTAACCAATATATCAATGTATTACACCCTGACCTGTAACCAGTATATCAATGTATTACAGTCCTGATTACAGTCTGACCTGTAAACAATATATCAATGTATTACACCCTGACCTGTAACCAATATATCAATGTATTACAGTCTGACCTGTAACTATATCAATGTATTACAGTCTGACCTGTAACCAATATATCAATGTATTACAGTCTGACCTGTAACCAATATATCAATGTATTACACCCTGACCTGTAACCAATATATCAATGTATTACACCCTGACCTGTAACCAATATATCAATGTATTACAGTCTGACCTGTAACCAATATATCAATGTATTACACCCTGACCTGTAACCAATATATCAATGTATTACAGTCTGACCTGTAACCAATATATCAATGTATTACACCCTGACCTGTAACCAATATATCAATGTATTACAGTCTGACCTGTAACCAATATATCAATGTATTACAGTCTGACCTGTAACCAATATATCAACGTATTACACCCTGACCTGTAACTAATATATCAACGTATTACAGTCTGACCTGTAACCAATATATCAATGTATTACAGCCTGACCTGTAACCAATATATCAATGTATTACAGCCTGACCTGTAGCCAATATATCAATGTATTACACCCTGACCTGTAACCAATATATCAATGTATTACAGTCTGACCTGTAGCCAATATGTCAATATATTACAGTCTGACCTGTAGCCAATATATCAACGTATTACAGTCTGACCTGTAACTAATATATCAATGTATTACACCCTGACCTGTAACCAATATATCAACGTATTACAGTCTGACCTGTAACCAATATATCAACGTATTACACCCTGACCTGTAACCAATATATCAACGTATTACAGTCTGACCTGTAACTCATATGTATTACAGTCTGACCTGTAACCAATATATCAATGTATTACACCCTGACCTGTAACCAATATATCAATGTATTACAGTCTGACCTGTAACCAATATATCAATGTATTACAGTCTGACCTGTAACCAATATATCAATGTATTACACCCTGACCTGTAACCAATATATCAATGTATTACAGTCTGACCTGTAACCAATATATCAATGTATTACAGTCTGACCTGTAACCAATATATCAATGTATTACAGTCTGACCTGTAACCAATATATCAATGTATTACACCCTGACCTGTAACCAATATATCAATGTATTACAGTCTGACCTGTAACCAATATATCAATGTATTACAGTCTGACCTGTAACCAATATATCACTATATTACACCCTGACCTGTAATAACAACGTCATAGATTTGCTTTTGAACACTGCGTTGACTGCTCTCTCAAACACTGGTAGTTGCATTTTCATCTGAGCAAATGGCAATGTGTTGATAACATAGTAGCAATGTCCATACCTAAAAGGTGCGGTATCCACCTGTCACCTGTATGGAAAAGCATAAAGCCAGCCCCGCCCACGCGTTCATAGGTGACAGGTATGCAACACATACAGGGAGAAATCCACAGCACCCCCTCCTTTACTGCGGATCACTTTTCCTGTGCTGACTGACTGCTGGAAGGAATTAGCGCTAGTGGGCGTCGCCGAATCTCATCATTTGACTTTCCCATTTGTGCGTGTGGAGCGTACTGGGGCATACCTACCTGTCCGAGGAAGAGCGAGAACATACCAGAGAACTCAGAAAGACGCCTCACCTCTCCCAACGGGATATCTTCACAGAGAGAAGCACACGAAGAGACAGGTGTTTACGGGAGAAGAATCCGAGTCGTCCCGCTGGCAAAATGTTCAAGAAAAAACCCTCGAAGAGCGTGACCATCACGCAAACGAAAAAGTGAGTAGTTGTTTCTATGTTGAAAGTTTTCTTGGTGGTTATAAATAGCGAGTTGTAACTTTGTAATCACTGTGCAAGTTTCTTTTAATGTCGCATTAGGAAAGATAAAGTGAAGTTGGACGTTTGACAAATTGACAACACTGTCAGTATGCTTCAGGATTATATTTATGATCGTTTATGATAATGCGTATTTTATAACTTGACGACACTTCTGGGACATTGTAATACTATGTAATACAATAAATTAAGCCACGTTGCATGGGGGGTTAAGTCATATTCCAAAGTTTATACAACTCTGTAAAATGGCTTTTAATGATATTGTTTTGTGTAGCCTTAGTTTATACACTTGAACGTCCTTTTAATTTGACCAGAGGGCGTGGCTGTATGTTAGTGGCAGTAACTGGTTTGATAACTTTGGCTTTCGGGGTAGAGTGAGAGAATACACGGTGATGGACGTCAACCCAGCCCTGTTCAACTACTTTTCACTTAAAGAAAGTATTCACCTCACTTTTGCCGAAATATAGTAAAATATCAGGCTACTGTATCGGCAAAAAAAAGAAATTAATCCCAGTCGTGTCTTTGTTCATATAAACAATATAAATCCCTATATAATTATACAGTGAGGTGTTTAACCATGCACTCCTACCTACCTAGTGACGAGCTGCCCCCCCCCAAAAAAAATCTCCAAATATTTATCAACATTTTCAACTGTCACTTTTCACTCTCACTTCAGGAACTTGCTATACTGGATCTTCTCTGGGGCAGTCAGTGTATGCATCCCACACCGCACACTATACCCCTATGGGCTCTGGTCTAAAGTAGTGCACTATATAGGGAACAGAGCCCTATGGACCCTGGTCAAAAGCAGTGCACTATATAGGGTTTAATATGGGTTGTAAGTCAGTGTCTCTGAACAGAGAGAGCACAGAGCATGCAGGTTGTCACTCGTCAAGTGAGAGTAGGAGGAGGAGGAGGGAGGAGGAGGGCAGGATAGAGTCAGGGCCACCTAGTAATAACAACACTCCTTTGGCTTGGAACATGACAGGTTAGCTAGCTAATCTGTTTCCAATGGTTATCTATGTAATGTATGGCTCTGGGATGGTGTATGGCTCTGGGATGGTGTATGGCTCTGGGATGGTGTATGGCTCTGGGACGGGCTACGTCCCAAATGGGCACCATATTCCCTAATTAGTGCACTACGTTTGACCAGAGCCCTATGGCCAATGGCACCCTATTCCCTAATTAGTGCACTACTTTTGACCAGAGCCCTTTGAGAATAGGGAGCTGTTTGGGACAAAGCCTTAATGGGAGGCTCATCATTGACTTCAGTAAAGAGGGGAATGTATCTTGTCTGATATTGAAGGAAAGGCCTAGCAAGCTGCTTAAAACTGTTTCTAGTTAGTGAATGAGGCTTTTATGTTTCAACGTATGAGTCAGACACAATGTTGGAATAATGAAAACCACACACATTGTGTGTGTGGGCGTGTGTGTGCGTGCATGCTTGCATGCATGTGTGTGGGTGTGGGCGTATGTAATTTATGTGCAGGGTTGCAAAATTCCCTGATTTTCCCGAAATGCTGGTTGTAGGATTAATGGAATCAAGAGGGAATCCGGAGTCCTCCAACCAGGATTTTTAGAAAATGCATCACGTCTGGCTGCAGTTATTTAATGTGGGTCAACACATCACAACTTCCTGAGTGATTTAATCAGAGTTATTGGTGGTCTTAAGGGTGTTCAATAGATCTTGATTGAGTCCGATCAGGGTTATTGGTGGTCTCCTCAGAGATTTGCAGATAGAAGTACACAGCAGACAGGAGTCTCCTATCAGCTAGGGCTAGTGAACAGGGTTTGTCTGATCTGGGCCTTTGTTGCTGGGAAGTTCATCTGGTGGTCTCATCCCTCCCTGGCCATAACCTCAACAGACTCATAGTTACCTTCTGGCTTACAATTTGTCCCTCTCTCCCAGTCTCCTTGGAAATACTTCCCTACTCCTACTATTCGGAGAGCAACACTCCAGACATAGCTGGAGGCTAGTGAACAGTGATGATCTTTATGACAGACTGGTTAAATGTTTACATAGGCCTTTAATCATCTCATATGTATAAATTCTATATTATTCTAGATGTACTCAGTCATGATTGGGCCTCTCATTGTTTGGGAAGTTCATATTCTATATTATTCTAGGAAGGGACCCTAATGGATGTCTGACTGGGCCTTGATTGTTTGGGAAGTTCATCTGGCATTATCTCATCCATACCCTATGACTATAAACTGTAGTTATCAGCTGGAGGTTGCCACGTCCTCCAGGCCATCTCATCCCTTGTATATACTGTATTCTATATTACAGACTAGAAATCATCCACTTCCATGTTTACATTATCTCATCCCTATGTATATACTGTATTCTAGATTATTCCAGAGTATCTTAGTCCATGCCGCCTGACAGGCCATCTCATATGTATATATATTGTATTCTATACTATTCTAGTGTATCTTTGTCCCCCATTAGGCCATCCCTAATGTATATACTGTATTTATTATTCGTATGTGTATCTATTGTCCCCAGACCATTACCATCCCTACTTAGATACTGTATTCTATTTACCAGATATCTTAGTCCATGCATTACCATCTCATTTATATGGCAAATTCTATATTACCTAGTGTGTCTTAGTGACCAGGCCATCCATCCCTGTATATACTGTATTCTATAGACCAGTGTGTCTTAGTCCATGGCCATTACTCATCTCATTATGTAACTGCTGTATTCTAATTATTCTAGTAGACCCATGGTCCATCTCATATGTATAGTGCCATCCCTGTTAAATCACATTCTTTACTAGAACCACCCTGTCCATTAGGTATATGTTAATATTACTGCAGACCAGATACAAGCCCAAGGGGTTTCTTATAGTGGCAAAATACCATCTGCTAAGGTCCATCTCCCAATAACATTTGATTTGATTTGATCTACAGACCAGCTGGTCCACCATCTTATTAGCTATAGACTGTGTCATAAGAACTGCCATATTGAATGTATAAACTGGTTACCAGGACATTTAGGCCATAAAAATCCCTTTAGGCATACCCGTGGTAACCAGAGGTCCTAACCAATCAGCATTCAGGCCAACCATCATCCTGTTTATCATACAATCAGCTTAAAACATTACTGCACTGTTAAAAATAGATAGCTCATTAGGGCATTTTCAACATGCACCACAATAACATCTGCTGTGAAACACGTTTGTATGTGACCAATAACATTTGATTTGATTTGATCTTAACCGCTAGGCTAACCAGCTCATCTTATTGCTATACAGTGACTGTGTCATAAGAACTCTCACGAATGTACTTTCCAGGACATTCTATAGGCGGGCTGTCTTTCCTTTAGGCCAGGGTTAACCAGACTCTGTCCTAACACGCTACACAGCCCATTCAACTAACCAACTCATCATCCAGCGTTGATCATTTAAATCAGCTGTGTAAAACACACACTTTGCCGGTTAAAAAATACATAGCGCTGCATTAGGGCCCTTTCAACATGGCCTTTGAACTCACACACACACTGTCAAGTGTGAAAGGTTTGGTTTAATAAAGGAGGATACACACTGTATTAGCCTGAGGCCTCTTTGTTCTATAAAGGACGAGACGCGATGGATAACCCTAATGGCTCACATTAAGTCCTACAGTGAGAGCTGGGCTGTGAATCTAAAGAGAACCATTTGTGGGTCACATCCTGCAGTCTGGACTGCAGTGAGAGCCTACAGTGGCTGGGCTGTGAATCAAAGAGAACCATTTGTGGGTCACATTAAGTCCTGCAGTGAGAGCTGGGCTGGTGGCTCACATTAAGTCCTGCAGTGAGAGCTGTGAATCTAAAGAGAACCATTTGGGGCTCACATTAAGTCCTACAGTGAGAGCTGGGCTGTGAATCTAAAGATAACCATTTGTGGTTTAAAAACTGTGGACATCATGTCATTTTGCCCCAGTTGGAACCAGGGGCATCATGTCATTTTGTCCCAGTTGGAACCAGGGGAATCATATCATTTTGTCCCAGTTGGAACCAGGGGCATCATGGTCATTTTGCCCCAGTTGGAACCAGGGGCATCATGGTCATTTTGCCCCAGTTGGAACCAGGGGAATCATATAATTTAGCCCCAGTTGGAACCAGGGGCATCATGTCCTTTAGCCCCAGTTGGAACCAGGGGCATCATGGTCATTTTGCCCCAGTTGGAACCAGGGGAATCATATCATTTTGTCCCAGTTGGAACCAGGGGCATCGTGTCCTTTAGCCCCAGTTGGAACCAGGGGCATCATGGTCATTTAGCCCCAGTTGGAACCAGGGGCATCATATCATTTAGCCCCAGTTGGAACCAGGGGCATCATGGCATTTTGCCCCAGTTGGAACCAGGGGCATCATGGCATTTAGCCCCAGTTGGAACCAGGGGCATCATGGCATTTTGCCCCAGTTGGAACCAGGGGCATCATGGCATTTAGCCCCAGTTGGAGCCAGGGGCATCATGGCATTTAGCCCCAGTTGGAGCCAGGGGCATCATGTCCTTTTGCCCCAGTTGGAGCCAGGGGCATCATGTCCTTTTGCCCCAGTTGGAACCAGGGGCATCATGTCCTTTTGCCCCAGTTGGAACCAGGGGAATCATGTCATTTTGCCCCAGTTGGAGCCAGGGGCATCATGGCATTTAGCCCCAGTTGGAACCAGGGGCATCATGGCATTTTGCCCCAGTTGGAACCAGGGGCATCATGGTCATTTTGCCCCAGTTGGAACCAGGGGCATCATGGCATTTTGCCCCAGTTGGAACCAGGGGCATCATGGTCATTTTGCCCCAGTTGGAACCAGGGGCATCATGTCCTTTTGCCCCAGTTGGAGCCAATGCCAGTTTCACAAGAATCCAGCCGTTTGTCAGTGGTTGAAAACACCCAGACTCTTTGCACAGTGTGCAATGCAAATCCCACTGATTTTTGAATAGATATGGCAAGGACTATAATTTATGATTTAATTCAAATGTCAAGCCGGGGCATGGAAACCTCAACCTATGATTTAATCAAACTATGAATGCCTTGAAAGGTCACATAAGCAAACAGTTGTACATTTCTGATATGAGAAAACCTGTCTACTAATGCTATACATATCTGGGCGGCAGCGTAGCCTAGTGGTTAGAGCGTTGGACTAGTAACCGAAAGGTTGCAAGTTCAAATCCCCGAGCTGACAAGGCTACAAATCTGTCGTTCTGCCCCTGAACAAGGCAGTTAACGTCCCTCCTCCATCCACCCCCATCCACCCCACTCCTCCATCCCACTCCTCCATCCATCCCCATCCACCCCCACTCCTCCATCCACCCCCACTCCTCCATCCACCCCCATCCACCCCCACTCCTCCATCCACCCCCACTCTTCCATCCACCCCCATCCACCCCCACTCCTCCATCCACTCCTCCATCCACCCCCACTCCTCCATCCACCCCCACTCCTCCATCCACTCCCCATCCACCCCCACTCCTCCATCCACTCCTCCATCCACCCCCCCCCACTCCTCCATCCACTCCTCCATCCACCCCCACTCCTCCATCCACCCCCAATCCTCCATCCACCCCACTCCTCCATCCACCCCCACTCCCATCCACCCCACTCCTCCATCCACTCCCCCATCCACCCCCCCACTCCTCCATCCAGCCCCACATCCATCCACCCCCCCACTCCTCCATCCACCCCCACTCCTCCATCTACCCCCACTCCTCCATCTACCCCCACTCCTCCATCCACCCCCACTCCCCATCCACCCCCTCCATCCATCTACCCCCCACTCCTCCATCCACCCCCACTCCTCCATCCACCCCCACTCCTCCATCCACCCCCACTCCTCCATCTACCCCCACTCCTCCATCTACCCCCACTCCTCCATCCACCCCCACTCCTCCATCCATGTCCCTACAACTAGTTCTGTCCTCAGCAGGACGTCACAACCAGGATCAACACTGTTTGTTTCGAGGCCGTCATTGAAAACAAAGAATTTGTTCTTCATCACCTCATCACTTCATCACCTCATCACCTCATGCTGCGGGTTATTTAAAGATCATTCTCTGTTACATAAAGGAGAATAGAACCTGTTGGGCCAGTTCTGTAGGAGGAGAAGAAGAAGCACCTTCTGGAGATAACAGACTACAACAATACTCTACAACTAGTTCTGTCCTCAGGAGGACATCACAACCAGGATCAACACTGTCCTACAACTAGTTCTGTCCTCAGGAGGACATCACAACCAGGTTAAACACTGTGCTACAACTAGTTCTGTCCTCAGGAGGACATCACAACCAGGTTAAACACTGTGCTACAACTAGTTCTGTCCTCAGGAGGACATCACAACCAGGTTAAACACTGTCCTACAACTAGTTCTGTCCTCAGGAGGACATCACAACCAGGATCAACACTGTCCTACAACTAGTTCTGTCCTCAGGAGGACATCACAACCAGGTTCAACACTGTCCTACAACTAGTTCTGTCCTCAGGAGGACATCACAACCAGGATCAACACTGTGCTACAACTAGTCCTGTCCTCAGGAGGACATCACAACCAGGTTAAACACTGTCCTACAACTAGTTCTGTCCTCAGGAGGACATCACAACCAGGATCAACACTGTCCTACAACTAGTTCTGTCCTCAGGAGGACATCACAACCAGGTTAAACACTGTCCTACAACTAGTTCTGTCCTCAGGAGGACATCATAACCAGGATCAACACTGTCCTACAACTAGTTCTGTCCTCAGGAGGACATCACAACCAGGTTAAACACTGTCCTACAACTAGTTCTGTCCTCAGGAGGACCAGGAGGTCCTATCAACACTGTCCTCAGGAGGACATCACAACCAGGTTCAACACTGTGCTAACCTCAGGAGGACATCATAACCAGGTTAAACACTGTCCTCAGTTCTGTCCTCAGGAGGACATCATAACCAGGTTAAACACTGTGCTACAACTAGTTCTGTCCTCAGGAGGACATCACTAACCAGGTTAAACACTGTCCTACAACTAGTTCTGCCAAGGTTCTCAACAGTTTTACCCCCAAGTCATAAGACTCCTGAAACACTGTGTTACTCTCTGTTGATCATATATGTCACTTTAATGTACATTCATGTACATACCATGTGTATCACTACTGTATCATTCAGGTAATAAACACTGTTTAGCTACAACTAGTCCTGTCCTTTACTTTTTCTTTAGAAACTGTTGGTTAGAGCCTGTTGTAAGTAAGCATTTCACTGTAAGGTCTACCTACACCTGTTGTATTCGGCGCACGTGACAAATTAAAGTTTGATTTGATTTATGTGCCATCAGAATGTGGTTTACTGGTTGATGGCACTTCACCAACTCCTCCATCAATGACAGCAGGCTCCCATGAGAGAGGAGTGAGTCACGAACTGGACTGCTTCCAATGACAAGATGAATGTATGCTGTTGAGTCCAATCATGTTTCATCATGTCTTCTCTTCAATAGAGAGTTTGTGTGTGTGTGCGTGTGCGTGTGTGCGTGTGCGTGTGCGTGTGTGCGTGCGTGCGTGCGTGCGTGCTAGAGGTCGACCGACTATGATTTTTCAACACCGATACAGATTATTGGAGGACCAAAAAAAGCCGATACCGATTAATATTGACAATTACAACAATACTGAATGAACACTTATTTTAACTTAATATAATACATCAATAAAATCAATTTAGCCTCAAATAAATAATGAAACATGTTCAATTTGGTTTTGGTTGAAATAATGCAAAAACAAAGTGTTGGAAAATAAAGTAAAAGTGCAATATGTGCCATGTAAGAAAGCTAAAGTTTAAGTTCCTTGCTCAGAACATGAGAACATATGAAAGCTGGTGGTTCCTTTTAACATGAGTCTTCAATATAATAATAATAAGTTTTAGGTTATAGTTATTATAGGAATTATTGTACTATTTCTCTCTATACGATGTGTATTTCATAAACCTTTGACTATTGGATGTTCTTATAGGCACTTGAGTATTGCCAGTGAAACAATATAGCTTCCGTCCCTCTCCTCGCTCCTATCTGGGCTTGAACCAGGAACACATCGACAACAGCCACACTCAAAGCAGCGTTACCCATGCAGAACAAGGGGAACAACCACTCCAAGTCTCAGAGCGAGTGATGTTTGAAACGCTATTAGCGTACCCCGCTAACTAGCTAGCCATTTCACATCGGTTACACCAGCCTAGTCTCGGGTGTTGATAGGCTTGAAGTCATAAACAGCTCAATGCTTGTAGCACAGCAAAGAGCTGCTGGCAAATGCAGGAAAGTGCCGTTTGGATGAATGCTTACGAGCCTGCTGCTGCCTACCACCGCTCAGTCAGACTGCTCTATCAAATCATAGACTTAATTATAACATAATAAATGCAGAAATACGAGCCTTTGGTCATTAAAATGGTAGAATCCGGAAACTCATTTCAAAATCAAAACGTTTATTCTTTCAGTGAAATACGGAACCGTTCCGTATTTTATCTAACGGGTGGCATCCCTAAGTCTTAATATTGCTGTTACATTGTACAACCTTCAATGTTATGTCATAATTCGGTAAAATTCTGGCAAATTAATTACGGCCTTTGTTAGGAAGAAATTGACTTCATACAGTTCTCAACGAGCCAGGCGGCCCAAACTGCTGCATATACCCTGATTCTGTTGCACAGAATGCAAGAGAAATCACACAATTTCCCTAGTTAAATATGCAGGTTTAAAAATATATAGTTGTTTATTGATTTTAAAGAAAGGCATTGATGTTTATGGTTAGGTACATTGGTGCAACGACAGTGCTTTTTTCACTAATGCGCTTGTTAAATCATCACTCGTTTGTCGAAGTAGGCTGTGATTCGATGAGAAATTAGCAGGCACTGCATCGATTATATGCAACACAGGACACGCTAAATAACTACAGTGATTATGTTAATATTGTTTTTTATAAGATAAGTTTAATGCTAGCTAGCAACTTACCTTGGCTTCTTGCTGTCCTCGCATAACAGGTAGTCAGCGTGCCACGCAGGCTCCTCGTGGAGTGCAATGTAAGGCAGGTGGTTAGAGCGTTGGACTAGTAAACGGAACATTGCAAACACGAGTCGGCCATTCTGATTAATCGGTCGACCTCTAGTGTGAAGTATTGTATGAAAAGCAAAGATGATTTATAGTAGCTTATTTGCATGTACAGTATGATCTAAGAACCGTGTCGCAGAAGGAACGTTGGGTGTTCTGGAATGTCTCCTGTCTGCATGGTGTTCTGAACAGAGCTCAGGGGTTAGTGTGATGGGCTGGGTGTTCTGAACAGAGCTCAGGGGTTAGTGTGATGGGCTGGGTGTTCTGAACAGAGCTCAGGGGTTAGTGTGATGGGCAGGGTGTTCTGAACAGAGCTCAGGGGTTAGTGTGATGGGCTGGGTGTTCTGAACAGAGCTCAGGGGTTAGTGTGATGGGCAGGGTGTTCTGAACAGAGCTCAGGGGTTAGTGTGATGGGCAGGGTGTTCTGAACAGAGCTCAGGGGTTAGTGTGATGGGCTGGGTGTTCTGAACAGAGCTCAGGGGTTAGTGTGATGGGCTGGGTGTTCTGAACAGAGCTCAGGGGTTAGTGTGATGGGCTGGGTGTTCTGAACAGAGCTCAGGGGTTAGTGTGATGGGCTGGGTGTTCTGAACAGAGCTCAGGGGTTAATGTGATGGGCTGGGTGTTCTGAACAGAGCTCAGGGGTTAGTGTGATGGGCTGGGTGTTCTGAACAGAGCTCAGGGGTTAGTGTGATGGGCTGGGTGTTCTGAACAGAGCTCAGGGGTTAGTGTGATGGGCTGGGTGTTCTGAACAGAGCTCAGGGGTTAGTGTGATGGGCTGGGTATTCTGAACAGAGCTCAGGGGTTAGTGTGATGGGCTGGGTGTTCTGGAATGTCTCCTGTCTGCATGGTGTTCTGAACAGAGCTCAGGGGTTAGTGTGATGGGCTGGGTGTTCTGAACAGAGCTCAGGGGTTAGTGTGATGGGCTGGGAGTTCTGAACAGAGCTCAGGGGTTAGTGTGATGGGCTGGGTGTTCTGAACAGAGCTCAGGGGTTAGTGTGATGGGCTGGGTGTTCTGAACAGAGCTCAGGGGTTAGTGTGATGGGCTGGGTGTTCTGAACAGAGCTCAGGGGTTAGTGTGATGGGCAGGGTGTTCTGGAATGTCTCCTGTCTGCATGGTGTTCTGAACAGAGCTCAGGGGTTAGTGTGATGGGCTGGGTGTTCTGAACAGAGCTCAGGGGTTAGTGTGATGGGCAGGGTGTTCTGAACAGAGCTCAGGGGTTAGTGTGATGGGCTGGGTGTTCTGAACAGAGCTCAGGGGTTAGTGTGATGGGCTGGGTGTTCTGAACAGAGCTCAGGGGTTAGTGTGATGGGCTGGGTGTTCTGAACAGAGCTCAGGGGTTAGTGTGATGGGCTGGGTGTTCTGAACAGAGCTCAGGGGTTAGTGTGATGGGCTGGGTGTTCTGAACAGAGCTCAGGGGTTAGTGTGATGGGCTGGGTGTTCTGAACAGAGCTCAGGGGTTAGTGTGATGGGCTGGGTGTTCTGAACAGAGCTCAGGGGTTAGTGTGATGGGCTGGGTGTTCTGAACAGAGCTCAGGGGTTAGTGTGATGGGCTGGGTGTTCTGGAATGTCTCCTGTCTGCATGGTGTTCTGAACAGAGCTTAGGGGCTGGAAGATCAGCAGGTGTTCCATTTTAAACTCACAGGTAAACAGACTGGAGACACGTTTTCTGATGCACAAAGCTTTTTATAGAAAACACTTCTAATATTAGCCGGGGTATCAGTCCGTCTCTGCTTTAGTAATCTAGTTGCTGTTGTTGTTGGACAAGGAAAAGATGGTAGCATTGATGAGTGAAGAATAGTAATGTACTTAGTGCCCAAGCTATATACTGTAGTCTCTTGTTGCCTCCAATGCAGTACTTCTAGGTTATATGAGCCGATGTGTTCTATTTAATGAATTACACTGAGTATGAACAAAGGTGTGTTTTAATGTCAATGTTTTCCACAGCACTATGCAGACAGTGTGTCAGATTAGACAATGGTGTTACTGTCCTGGTCTGGCGATGGGCCTGATTTACAGGCCTCTACTGGTAGCTTCAGCAACATTTCTCTTACCGTGGGGTAGATGTCAATAGTCTCCCTTCAGTCTGTACAGATCTGACCCGGTCAGATCGGAATCCTGCACAAGATCACTGACAGGAAGAAAGATGGTGAATGCCTCATGGAATACTCATGCACCTGTCTAGTGCTCTCACATCGGTGTAGATAAAGGAGAGGAAGCTACTAGTCTATTGAGATGAAGGAGAGGAGATGAGGAGAGGAGACAAGGAGAGGAAGCTTCTAGACTATTGAGACTATTGAGATGAAGGAGAGGAGACAAGGAGAGGAAGCTTCTAGACTATTGAGATTAAGGAGAGGAGATGAGGAGACAAGGAGAGGAAGCTTCTAGACTATTGAGATTAAGGAGAGAGAGATGAGGAAGCCACTAGACTAATGAGATGAAGGAGAGGAAACAAGGAGAGGAAGCTACTAGCCTATTGAGATGACGAGGAGAGGAGAAGCTACTAGACTATTGAGATGAAGGAGAAGAGATGAGGAGAGGAAACTACTAGACTATTGAGATGAAGGAGAAGAGATGAGGAGAGGAAACTACTAGACTATTGAGATGAAGGTGAGGAGATGAGGAAGTTATTAGTCTATTGGATTAAGGAGAGGAAACTACTAGACTATTGAGATGACGAGGAGAGGAAACTACTAGACTATTGAGATGAAGGTGAGGAGATGAGGAAGTTATTAGTCTATTGGATTAAGGAGAGGAAACTACTAGACTATTGAGATGACGAGGAGAGGAAGCTACTAGACTATTGAGATGAAGGAGAAGAGACGAGGAGAGGAAGCTACTAGACTATTGAGATGAAGGAGAAGAGATGAGGAGAGGAAACTACTAGACTATTGAGATGAAGGAGAAGAGATGAGGAGAGGAAACTACTGGACTATTGAGATGAAGGAGAGGAGATGAGGAGAGGAAACTACTAGACTATTGAGATGAAGGAGAAGAGATGAGGAGAGGAAACTACTAGACTATTGAGATGAAGGAGAAGAGATGAGGAGAGGAAGCTACTAGACTATTGAGATGAAGGAGAGGAGATGAGGAGAGGAAGCTATTAGTCTATTGAGATGCAGCCCATGTCATCTGACCCGTGGGAGATGTGCAGCAGGGAGCTTTCAGGTTCATTCAGGGTGAGCAGACACGGCAGGCAGACGGTGAAGTGGACGGCAAGGCAAGTGCACTTCATTCAGTCACTCATCTGATTACCTCCCTAATGACAGCTACCATTTAAGCATCCCTGCTGAAGAGCTGTGTTAATCCTGACTGAGTCTTTTACTAAGGTGAAGACTGGAGCTTAGTTACTGACTGGATCCGTCTTTCATTCATAACAGTCTGAAGAGTTGATTTATCCCTCCGAGAGGTTAGCATGTCAAAGTTAAAACATTTTGTTAAAGTTTAAAGCTACAGTCCCCGATTGGGAAAAGCATCAACGTAGGGTCTGTTTACTTGTGTAGGCCCACATTATGAGGCACGGTTTTAATGTGCTGTTGCTCAGGTCCATTTTGTACTCTGAACAGAAGAGCACAGATGGTCTCTAAAGGTTTTCAGAGAGATACGGTCACTGCAGACTCTTTCCTTTTAAAGGCATCGTTCACCCAACTGAACTATCCCTGTAACCTAACAGTGGTCTTTCTGGAACAGCACTCACAGATGGTCTGTATGTAGAGCTAACTGGTGTCTTCTCCCTGAGAGAGTATGTATGTAGAACTAACTGGTGTCTGCTCAGAGAGTCTGTCTGATTAGAAGTCTTTCCCTATCTGTAAGAACTAACTGGTGTCTTCTCCCTGAGAGGATCTGTATGTAGAACTAACTGGTGTCTTCTCCCTGAGAGTCTTAGATCTGTATGTAGAACTAACTGGTGTCTTCTCCCCTGAGAGAGTCTGTATGTAGAACTAACTGGTGTCTTCTCCCTGAGACTAGAGGTGTCTCCCCTGTATGTAGAACTAACTGGTGTCTTCTCCCCTGAGAGGCATCTAACTGTTCACCCAACTGAACTATCCCTGTAGAACTAACTGGTCTTCTCCCCTCAGATTCTCCTCCCCCTGAGAGTCTGATGTAGAACTAACTGGTGTCTTCTCCCCTGAGAGAGTATGTATGTAGAACTAACTGGTGTCTTCTCCCTGAGAGAGTCTGTATGTAGAACTAACTGGTGTCTTCTCCCCTGAGAGGTCTGTATGTAGAACTAACTGGTGTCTTCTCCCTGAGAGGGTCTGTATGTAGAACTAACTGGTGTCTTCTCCCTGAGAGAGTCTGTATGTAGAACTAACTGGTGTCTTCTCCCCTGAGAGAGTATGTATGTAGAACTAACTGGTGTCTTCTCCCCCTGAGAGAGTCTGTATGTAGAACTAACTGGTGTCTTCTCCCCTGAGAGGGTCTGTATGTAGAACTAACTGGTGTCTTCTCCCCTGAGAGGGTCTGTATGTAGAACTAACTGGTGTCTTCTCCCCTCCTAACTGGTGAGAGGGTCTGTGTATGTAGAACTAACTGGTGTCTTCCCCCTGAGAGGGTCTGTATGTAGAACTAACTAACTGGTGTCTTCTGACCCAGGGTCTGTATGTAGAACTAACTGGTGTCTTCTCCCTAAGAGAATGACTAAAAATGTAACTGGTGTCTTCTCCCCTGATGTATGTAGAACTGAACTGGTATATAGAACTAACTGGTGTCTTCTCCCCTGAGAGGAACCTGTATGTAGAACTAACTGGTGTCTTCCCCCCTGAGAGAGTATGTATGTAGAACTAACTGGTGTCTTCTCCTGAGAGGGTCTGTATGTAGAACCTCCCCCTGGGGAACTGGTGTCTTCTCCCTGAAGATCATGACTAGTTGATTATTGAGTCAGGTGTATTAGCTGGGGCCAAAGTGTGACACCAATCAGGCCCCAGAAGACTGAAGATGTCCATCCCAGATCTAGAAGAACGTTTTGAACAATGTTTTACTTGCAATGACAGTCATATATGGTTGTTTGACCTACTTCGGCTGATTGCAATGAATGTAAGTCGCTCTGTATAAGTTCAATGACTAAAATGTAACTGTTGTCACCTCCTCATTCCAGGGGCCCTCCTCTGAGCTGTCTGCACTGATTGAGAAGCTGCAGAAGAACGCTGACAAGGTGGGAGAAGCTCATCCTTGAGACGGAGATGAACCTCAACAAGGTAAAGAACCGCATCACACAGAACCTCGTAGAACCGTTTTGAGAACATCATAAAACCACACTGAACTGGATAGAATCTCAAAGATCATCATATAACATCGTAGAACCTCATAGAACTGCGTGGAACCGCATAGAACCTCAGAACTACATAGAACCTCAAAGAAACACACAGAACTTCATAGAACGTCACAGAACCTTATGATAGGGTCATATCTTTTGATAATGCAACAACAACATCCTATTGGTGGCTCTGGCAGACTGTTTGCATGATCCTAATTGGCTCTGTGTGGCTCTCAATGTCTTTGACAAAATATCACATGAAAACCTTTGACTGTTCTGTGTTGTATCAGGATGTGAGTAAGATCAACGAGGGCAAGCAGCCTCTGTACCAGGACGACACCAACAAGCGCATCCTAAGCTCTCTGGAGCTGCTGCAAGGCCTGGATGAGGACGCCGTCGACGCAAAACGCCTGCAGCACCCCCAGGCTGAGATGATTGAGCAGGAGTGAGTTATATTATATAGTAGATATACACTAGATATACCTACTGTACCTGCAGCACCGCCAGGCTGAGATGATAGAGCAGGAGTGAGTTATATTATATAGTAGATATACACTAGATATACCTACTGTATATTATAGCACCGCCAGCAGATGATAGAGCAGGGAGTGAGTTATATTATATAGTAGATATGCTTAGCCCCCAGGCTGAGATGATTGAGGCTGAGATGATAGTGAGTTATATTATATAGTAGATATACACTACACTAGATATACCTACTGTACCTGCAGCACCCCCAGGCTGAGGCTGAGATGATAGAGCAGGGCTGAGATGATTGTTATATTATATAGTAGATATACACTAGATATACCTACTGTACCTGCAGCACCCCAGGCTGAGATGATTGAGCAGGAGTGAGTTATATTATATAGTAGATATACACTAGATATACAGGAGTGAGTTATATTATATAGTAGATATGTAGCTACTGTACCTGCAGCACCCCAGGCTGAGATGATTGAGCAGGAGTGAGTTATATTATATAGTAGATATACACTAGATATACCTACTGTACCTGCAGCACCGCCAGGCTGAGATGATTGAGCAGGAGTGAGTTATATTATATATAGGTATGTAGATGAGATGATTGAGCACACCCCCAGGCTGAGATGATTGAGCAGGAGTGAGTTATATTATATAGTAGATATACTACTGTACCTGCAGCACCGCCAGGCTGAGATGATTGAGCAGGAGTGAGTTATATTATATAGTAGATATACACTAGATGATTGGACCTAGATATTGACCTACAGGAGTGTACCTGCAGCACCGCCAGGCTGAGATGATTGAGCAGGAGTGAGTTATATTATATAGTAGATATACACTAGATATACCTACTGTACCTGCAGCACCCCCAGGCTGAGATGATTGAGCAGGCTGAGATGATTGAGCAGGAGTGAGTTATATTATATAGTAGATATGTAGCACCCCCAGGCTGAGATGATTGAGCAGGAGTATATATTATATAGTAGATATACACTAGATATACCTACTGTACCTGCAGCACCCCCAGCCAGGCTGAGATGATTGAGCAGGAGTGAGTTATATTATATAGTAGATATAGCACCCCAGGCTGAGATGATTGAGCAGGAGTAGTTAGATATATACACTAGATATACCTACTGTACCTGCAGCACCCCCAGGCTGAGATGATTGAGCAGGAGTGAGTTATATTATCTAGTAGATATACACTACACTAGATATACCTACTGTACCTGCAGCACCGCCAGGCTGAGATGATTGAGCAGGAGTGAGTTATATTATATAGTAGATATACACTAGATATACCTACTGTACCTGCAGCACCGCCAGGCTGAGATGATAGAGCAGGAGTGAGTTATATTATATAGTAGATATACACTAGATATACCTACTGTACCTGCAGCACCCCCAGGCTGAGATGATTGAGCAGGAGTGAGTTATATTATCTAGTAGATATACACTACACTAGATATACCTACTGTACCTGCAGCACCGCCAGGAGATGATTGAGCAGGAGTGAGTTGAGATGATGAGATGATTGAGCAGGAGTTATATTATCTAGTAGATAGTAGATATATATTATAGTAGTAGATATACACTACACTAGATATACCTACTGTACCTGCAGCACCGCCAGGCTGAGATGATAGAGCAGGAGTTATATTATATAGTAGATATGTACCTGCAGCACCGCCAGGCTGAGATGATAGAGCAGGAGTTATATTATATAGTAGAAATGTAGCACCCCCAGGCTGAGATGATAGAGCAGGAGTTATATTATATAGTAGATATGTAGCACCGCCAGGCTGAGATGATAGAGCAGGAGTTATATTATATAGTAGATATGTACCTGCAGCACCGCCAGGCTGAAATGATAGAGCAGGAGTTATATTATATAGTAGATGTATACCTACTGTACCTGCAGCACCGCCAGGCTGAGATGATAGAGCAGGAGTTATATTATATAGTAGATATGTACCTGCAGCACCGCCAGGCTGAAATGATAGAGCAGGAGTTATATTATATAGTAGATGTATACCTACTGTACCTGCAGCACCGCCAGGCTGAGATGATAGAGCAGGAGTTATATTATATAGTAGATGTAATACACTGATACACTTAAGCAATAAGGCACAAGGGGGTGTGGCATATTGGCCATATACCACAAACCCCTGAGGTTCCTTATTGCTATTATAAACTGGTTACCAACGCAATTAGAACAGTAAAAATACATGTTTTATCATACCCGTGGTATACGGTCTGATGTACCACGCTGTCAGCCAATCAGCATTCAGGGCTGGAACCACCCATTTTATAATAGATATTATACCCTCTTTAGCCCGACACTGAGCTCCACTCACTCACTCCACTGTTGAGTTTTAACTAACCCTGTGTCCTCACCCTGTGTGTCCTCACCCTGTGTGTCCTCACCCTGTGTGTCCTCACCCTGTGTGTCCTCACCC
>NW_026278025.1:0-27500 GCF_023373465.1 Oncorhynchus keta | reverse complement strand
TGTCTGTGTCTGTACCTGTGTCTGTGTCTGTACCTGTGTCTGTACCTGTGTCTGTACCTGTGTCTGCACCTGTACCTGTGTCTGTACCTGTGTCTGTGTCTGTGTCTGTGTCTGTGTCTGTGTCCTGTGTCTGTACCTGTGTCTGTGTGTGTCTGTGTACCTGTGTCTGTACCTGTGTCTGTGTGTCTGTACCTGTGTCTGTACCTGTGTCTGTGTCTGTATCTGTGTCTGTGTCTGTGTCTGTACCTGTGTCTGTACCTGTGTCTGTGTCTGTACCTGTGTCTGTACCTGTGTCTGTACCTGTGTCTGTATCTGTGTCTGTGTCTGTACCTGTGTCTGTGTCTGTACCTGTGTCTGTACCTGTGTCTGTGTCTGTGTCTGTACCTGTACCTGTGTCTGTACCTGTGTCTGTGTCTGTGTCTGTACCTGTGTCTGTACCTGTGTCTGTACCTGTGTCTGTGTCTGTGTCTGTGTCTGTCTGTGTCTGTGTCTGTACCTGTGTCTGTACCTGTGTCTGTGTCTGTGTCTGTACCTGTGTCTGTACCTGTGTCTGTGTCATGTTTTATCCACATACACCCTGGCTTTTCTTCCCTTTGTTCAGTGTGTACCTCAATAACATTCATCCCCGGATGTGTGTGTGTGTGTGTGTGTGTGTGTGTGTGTGTGTGTGTGTGTGTGTGTGTGTGTGTGTGTGTGTGTGTGTGTGTGTGTGTGTGTGTGTGTGTGTGTGTGTGTGTGTGTGTGTGTGTGTGTGTGTGTGTGTGTGTGTGTGTGTGTGTGTGTGTGTGTGTGTTTCATTCACCATCACACTTTCCCCTCTCCCAGAATATGTGTACCAGTGTGTAGGTCTATAGTAGCTATCTCTCCTCTCTCTCCCCAGGCCAGTTCCAGTGCTCGACAGCGCCACCTGTTGAGCCTGCGTGACTACATGCAGCGCTGCACTAATGAGCTGTACTGGATGGACCAGCAGGCAGGGAGATCTCTCCCCAGGCCATCAGTCTATGACTGGAGCCAGATACTAACCTGGACTACCCTGCACGTCACAGACAGTATGAGTAACTAGAGACACACTATAGTACACACACACACACACACACACACACACACACATCACACACACACACACACACTCTCTGACTTCATCTGCACTGACAGAGTAATATATTCAGGGTGATATCTGACACCTGATCCTGCATGTTATCTATAGAACACCTGATCCCCAGACACCTGATCCTGCATGTTATCTGACATCCTACTGATCCTGCATGTTATCTGACACCTGATCCTGCATGTTATCTGACACCTGATCCTGCATGTTATCTGACACCTGATCCTGCATGTTATCTGACACCTGATCCTGCATGTTATCTGACACCTGATCCTACATGTTATCTGACACCTGATCCTGCATGTTATCTGACACCTGATCCTGCATGTTATCTGACACCTGATCCTGCATGTTATCTGACACCTGATCCTGCATGTTATCTGACACCTGATCCTGCATGTTATCTGACACCTGATCCTGCATGTTATCTGACACCTGATCCTGCATGTTATCTGACACCTGATCCTGCATGTTATCTGACACCTGATCCTACATGTTATCTGACACCTGATCCTGCATGTTACGTGTGTTGGAACGTAAAGAGAGACTTGTATCTCTTTTAAATCTCCCACCAGAACTTCATCAGTAAGTGTCTGGAGTCCAAGGAGGCCACTGACACCTCACTGCATGTGACATGATGATGGAGATAAACTCATGACCATCCTGCTGTTATCTGACCACACCATCCTGGCATGTTATCTGAGGTACACACACACACACACACATGTTACACACACACCACACACACACACATCTCCACTGTTATCTGGCAAGAATGTTATTGATCTGACACCTGAACCTGCATGTTATCTGACACCTGACACACACACACACATCACACACCACATCACACACACACACACACATCTCTACTGACCATCCTGGGATGTTAATGTCCTGGGTGAATGAGTGTACACACACACACACACACACACACACACACACACACACACACACACACAGACCATCCTGGCAAGAATGTTATTGAGGTACACACACACACACACACACACACACACACACACACACACACACACACACACACACACTCTACTGACCATCCTGGGATGAATGTTATTGAGGTGTACACACACACACACACACACACACACACACACACACACACACACACATCTCTACTGACCATCCTGGGATGAATGTCATTGAGGTACACATCATTTATCCTCTATCATTCTACTATTGGGGCAAATCCTAACTTCCACTTTAGTCAATGTTGACTTAAGTCATGCATTGATGTCAATGGGAGACTACGGTCAAATCAGACTATTTTAGTGGAAGTTAGGATTCACCCCGACTGAGATTAAAATCCTCACAAACGAATGTGAATGAAAAGCAGCAAACAGACAGTGATGTAACGGAACTCGTCTCCACCTGTCAGGCTCATATGGAGGCTGTGCATGCAGACTGGAAGGAGTACCTGAACCTGCTCATCTGTGAGGAGAACCACCTGAAACACATGGACGAGTACCACAAGGTGATTAGTATACCCTGACCTGACCTTAACCCTGATACCACCTGAAACACATGGACGAATACCACAAGGTGATTAGTGTACTGTGACCTGACCTGACCTGACCTTAACCCTGATACCACCTGAAACACATGGACGAATACCACAAGGTGATTAGTGTACTGTGACCTGACCTGACCTGACACTGACCCACAAGGTGATAACCTGACCTGACCTTAACCCTGATACCACCTGAAACACATAATTAGTGTGATACCTGATACTAACCCTGATACCACCTGAAACACATGGACGAATACCACAAGGTGATTAGTATACCCTGACCTGACCTGACCTTAACCCTGATATCACCTGAATCACACGGACGAATACCACAAGGGGATTAGTATACCCTGACCTGACCTGACCTGACCTGACCTTAACCCTGATACCACCTGAAACACACGGACGAATACCAGAAGGTGATTTAGTATACTGTGACCTGACCTTAACCCTGATACCACCTGAAATGTACAGACCACAACCACAAGGTGAGTCACAGCAACAAGTATTCAGAAAGTATCAGTTGAAGAAATCCTGAATGTTTGAACAGAGTCATTAGATGTGGACAGGCTTGTGTACCAGCATGTGTTGTACAAAGCAACAGCTTCTGAGTTACAGACTTGTCGTGGTACGTAAACAGAGTTGGTTTCGGGCAGAGACCGACTGGCTGCCGGTCGAACTTCGTGTAAATAAACCGTAGCTGCTTTCAGTGATGTTGTTACCTCAGTGTTTTTCCTGACGGGGTCTGTTTTCTCTCCAGTTCCACAAAGAGGCCCGGGACACCCAGGACCTTCTGAAGAGGATGGACAAAGAGGTGGACCAGAAGTACAAACCAGAGTTCAAGGACATGTACCAGATGGAGAGCCTCATCAGAGACCTGGACGTGAGTGGGCTTTACACTACTGTAGTTTACTGAGAGTGGGCTTTACACTACTGTAGTTTACTAACAGTGGGCTTTACACTACTGTAGTTTACTAACAGTGGGCTTTACACTAGTGTAGTTTACTAACAGTGGGCTTTACACTAGTGTAGTTTACTAACAGTGGGCTTTACACTACTGTAGTTTACTAACAGTGGGCTTTACACTACTGTAGTTTACTAACAGTGGGCTTTACACTAGTGTAGTTTACTAACAGTGGGCTTTACACTAGTGTAGTTTACTAAGAGTGGGCTTTACACTAGTGTAGTTTACTAAGAGTGGGCTTTACACTACTGTAGTTTACTAGCAGTGGGCTTTACACTACTGTAGTTTACTAACAGTGGGCTTTACACTACTGTAGTTTACTGAGAGTGGGCTTTACACTACTGTAGTTTACTAACAGTGGGCTTTACACTACTGTAGTTTACTGAGAGTGGGCTTTACAACTACAGTGGTTTACTAGCTGTGGGCTTTACACTACTGTAGTTTACTGAGAGTGGGCTTTACACTACTGTAGTTTACTGAGAGTGGGCTTTACAACTACAGTGGTTTACTAGCAGTGGACTTTACACTACTGTAGTTTACTGAGAGTGGGCTTTACACTACTGTAGTTTACTGAGAGTGGACTTTACACTACTGTAGTTTACTGAGAGTGGGCTTTACACTACTGTAGTTTACTGAGAGTGGGCTTTACAACTACTGTGTTTTACTGAGCTGTGGGCTTTACAACTACAGTGTTTACTGAGAGTGGGCTTTACAACTACTGTAGTTTACTGAGAGTGGGCTTTACACTACTGTAGTTTACTGAGAGTGGGCTTTACACTACAGTGTTTACTGAGAGTGGGCTTTACAACTACTGTAGTTTACTGAGCTGTGGGCTTTACACTACTGTAGTTTACTGAGAGTGGGCTTTACACTACTGTAGTTTACTGAGAGTGGGCTTTACACTACTGTAGTTTACTGAGAGTGGGCTTTACAACTACAGTGGTTTACTAGCAGTGGGCTTTACACTACTGTAGTTTACTGAGAGTGGGCTTTACACTACTGTAGTTTACTGAGAGTGGACTTTACACTACTGTAGTTTACTGAGAGTGGGCTTTACACTACTGTAGTTTACTGAGAGTGGACTTTACACTACTGTAGTTTACTGAGAGTGGACTTTACACTACTGTAGTTTACTGAGAGTGGGCTTTACAACTACTGTAGTTTACTGAGAGTGGGCTTTACACTACTGTAGTTTACTGAGAGTGGGCTTTACACTACTGTAGTTTACTGAGAGTGGGCTTTACACTACTGTAGTTTACTAACAGTGGGCTTTACACTACTGTAGTTTACTGAGAGTGGGCTTTACACTACTGTAGTTTACTGAGAGTGGGCTTTACACTACTGTAGTTTACTGAGAGTGGGCTTTGTACTACTGTAGTTTACTAACAGTGGGCTTTACACTACTGTAGTTTACTGAGAGTGGGCTTTACACTACTGTAGTTTACTGAGAGTGGGCTTTACACTACTGTAGTTTACTAGCAGTGGGCTTTACACTACTGTAGTTTACTGAGAGTGGGCTTTACACTACTGTAGTTTACTGAGAGTGGGCTTTACACTACTGTAGTTTACTGAGAGTGGGCTTTACACTACTGTAGTTTACTGAGAGTGGGCTTTACACTACTGTAGTTTACTGAGAGTGGGCTTTACACTACTGTAGTTTACTGAGAGTGGGCTTTACACTACTGTAGTTTACTGAGAGTGGGCTTTACACTACTGTAGTTTACTGAGAGTGGGCTTTACACTACTGTAGTTTACTGAGAGTGGGCTTTACACTACTGTAGTTTACTGAGAGTGGGCTTTACACTACTGTAGTTTACTAACAGTGGGCTTTAGACTACTGTAGTTTACGAGAGTGGACTTTACACTACTGTAGTTTACTGAGAGTGGACTTTACAACTACTGTAGTTTACTGAGAGTGGGCTTTACAACTACTGTAGTTTACTGAGAGTGGGCTTTACACTACTGTAGTTTACTACAAGTCTGGGACAGATCTGTTTCTGCTTCAGTCAAACAATGACAAGCTGTTGGATAAAGCAGAGACAATTCTTGGTCTGTCAGTTCTGTCTGTTTATCAGGCTGGTTTCTAAACTCCTATCTTAATCAAGAACATTTACATTTTGACAAACTATTAGCCTTAGAACTATAAATCCAAAATGCTTTTTAAAAACTGTGTGTGTTGTGTGTGAGGTGGGCTTTAGGACCAGGCTGAAGGCTGTAGGACCACTTTGATGAACGTGTGAAGGCTCTGGAGAAGCGCAGTCTACAGGTTCTCCCCCTCCAGTTCCGCAGGAACACCCCTCAGAAGCTGCTCCCCGTCGAGGCGCTGTGTGAGTTCGACACTGACGAGGTAAACCTTTACACCTGGACACCTCCACTACTTTACCTCACCCTGTGTGAGACACTGATGTAGTAAACCTTTACACCTGGACACCTTCACTACTTTACCTCACCCTGTGTGTGAGACACTGATGTAGTAAACCTTTACACCTGGACACCTTCACTACTTTACCTCACCCTGTGTGTGAGACACTGACGAGGTAAACCTTTACACCTGGACACCTCCACTACTTTACCTCACCCTGTGTGAGACACTGATGTAGTAAACCTTTACACCTGGACACCTCCACTACTTTACCTCACCCTGTGTGAGACACTGATGTAGTAAACCTTTACACCTGGACACCTTCACTACTTTACCTCACCCTGTGTGAGACACTGATGTAGTAAACCTTTACACCTGGACACCTCCACTACTTTACCTCACCCTGTGTGAGACACTGATGAGGTAAACCTGGATATGCCACCACCCTACTCTAGTTTCAGACTGATACCTTGTCCACCCTACTCTAGTTTCAGACTGATACCTTGTCCACCCTACTCTAGTTTCAGACTGATACCTTGTCCACCCTGCTCTAGTTTCAGACCGGAACCTTGTCCACCCTACTCTAGTTTCAGACTGATACCTTGTCAACCCTACTCTAGTTTCAGACTGATACCTTGTCCACCCTACTCTAGTTTCAGACTGATACCTTGTCCACCCTACTCTAGTTTCAGACTGATACCTTGTCCACTACTCTAGTTTCAGACTGATACCTTGTCCACCCTACTCTAGTTTCAGACTGATACTTGTCCACCCTACTCTAGTTTCAGACTGATACCTTGTCCACCCTACTCTAGTTTCAGACTGATACCTTGTCCACCCTACTCTAGTTTCAGACTGATCCCTTGTCCACCCTACTCTAGTTTCAGACTGATACCTTGTCCACCCTACTCTAGTTTCAGACTGATACCTTGTCCACCCTACTCTAATTTCAGACTGACACCTTGTCCACCCTACTCTAGTTTCAGACTGATACCTTGTCCACCCTACTCTAGTTTCAGACTGATACCTTGTCCACCCTGCTCTAGTTTCAGACCGGAACCTTGTCCACCCTACTCTAGTTTCAGACTGACACCTTGTCCACCCTGCTCTAGTTTCAGACTGATACCTTGTCCACCCTGCTCTAGTTTCAGACTGGGCTTGTCCACCTACTCTAGTTTCAGACTGATACCTTGTCCACCCTACTCTAGTTTCAGACTGATACCTTGTCCACCATACTCTAGTTTCAGACTGATACCTTGTCCACCCTACTCTAGTTTCAGACTGATACCTTGTCCACCATGCTCTAGTTTCAGACTGATACCTTGTCCACCCTACTCTAGTTTCAGACTGATACCTTGTCCACCCTACTCTAGTTTCAGACTGATACCTTGTCCACCCTACTCTAGTTTCAGACTGATACCTTGTCCACCCTACTCTAGTTTCAGACTGATACCTGTTTCAGACTGACACCTTGTCCACTACTCTAGTTTCAGACTGATACCTTGTCCACCCTACTCTAGTTTCAGACTGATACCTTGTCCACCCTGCTCTAGTTTCAGACTGGGCCTTTCCACCCTACTCTAGTTTCAGACTGACACCTTGTCCACCATGGTTTCAGACTGATACATTGTCCACCCTACTCTAGTTTCAGACTGATACCTTGTCCACGCTACTCTAGTTTCAGACTGATACCTTGTCCACCCTGTCTAGTTTCAGACTGATACCTTGTCCACCCTGCTCTAGTTTCAGACTGATACCTTGTCCAGTTACTCTAGTTTCAGACTGATACCTTGTCCACCCTACTCTAGTTTCAGACTGATACCTTGTCCACCATGCTCTAGTTTCAGACTGATACCTTGTCCACCCTACTCTAGTTTCAGACTGATACCTTGGGCCACCCTACTGTAGTTTACAGACTGATACCTTGTCCACCATGCTCTAGTTTCAGACTGATACCTTGTCCACCCTACTCTAGTTTCAGACTGATTTGTCCACCCTACTCTAGTTTCAAACTGATACCTTGTCCACTAACTCTAGTTTCAGACTGATACCTTGTCCACACCTACTCTAGTTTCAGACTGATACCTTGTCCACCCTACTCTAGTTTCAGACTGATACCTTGTCCACCCTACTCTAGTTTCAGACTGATACCTTGTCCACCCTACTCTAGTTTCAGACTGATACCTTGTCCACCCTACTCTAGTTTCAGACTGATACCTTGTCACCCTACTCTAGTTTCAGACTGATACCTTGTCCACCCTACTCTAGTTTCAGACTGATACCTTGTCCACCCTACTCTAGTTTCAGACTGATCCCTTGTCCACCCTACTCTAGTTTCAGACTGATACCTTGTCCACCCTACTCTAGTTTCAGATTGATACCTTGTCCACCCTACTCTAGTTTCAGACTGACACCTTGTCCACCCTACTCTAGTTTCAGACTGATACCTTGTCCACCAACTCTAGTTTCAGACTGATACCTTGTCCACATGCTCTAGTTTCAGACCGGAACCTTGTCCACCCTACTCTAGTTTCAGACTGACACCTTGTCCACCCTGCTCTAGTTTCAGACTGATACCTTGTCCACCCTGCTCTAGTTTCAGACTGATACCTTGTCCACCCTACTCTAGTTTCAGACTGATACCTTGTCCACCCTACTCTAGTTTCAGACTGATACCTTGTCCACCATGCTCTAGTTTCAGACTGATACCTTGTCCACCCTCTCTAGTTTCAGACTGATACCTTGTCCACCATGCTCTAGTTTCAGACTGATACCTTGTCCACCCTACTCTAGTTTCAGACTGATACCTTGTCCACCCTACTCTAGTTTCAGACTGATACCTTGTCCACCCTACTCTAGTTTCAGACTGATACCTTGTCCACCCTACTCTAGTTTCAGACTGATACCTTGTCCACCCTACTCTAGTTTCAGACTGATACCTTGTCCACCCTACTCTAGTTTCAGACTGATACCTTGTCCACCCTACTCTAGTTTCAGACTGATACCTTGTCCACCCTGCTCTAGTTTCAGACCGGAACCTTGTCCACCCTACTCTAGTTTCAGACTGACACCTTGTCCACCATGCTCTAGTTTCAGACTGATACATTGTCCACCCTACTCTAGTTTCAGACTGATACCTTGTCCACGCTGCTCTAGTTTCAGACTGATACCTTGTCCACCCTGCTCTAGTTTCAGACTGATACCTTGTCCACCCTGCTCTAGTTTCAGACTGATACCTTGTCCACCCTACTCTAGTTTCAGACTGATACCTTGTCCACCCCTACTCTAGTTTCAGACTGATACCTTGTCCACCATGCTCTAGTTTCAGACTGATACCTTGTCCACCCTACTCTAGTTTCAGACTGATACCTTCTCCACCCTACTCTAGTTTCAGACTGACACCTTGTCCACCATGCTCTAGTTTCAGACTGATACCTTGTCCACCCTACTCTAGTTTCAGACTGATACCTTGTCCACCCTACTCTAGTTTCAGACTGATACCTTGTCCACCCTACTCTAGTTTCAGACTGATACCTTGTCCACCCTACTCTAGTTTCAGACTGATACCTTGTCCACCCTACTCTAGTTTCAGACTGATACCTTGTCCACCCTGCTCTAGTTTCAGACTGATACCTTGTCCACCCTACTCTAGTTTCAGACTGATACCTTGTCCACCCTACTCTAGTTTCAGACTGATACCTTGTCCACCCTACTCTAGTTTCAGACTGATACCTTGTCCACCCTACTCTAGTTTCAGACTGATACCTTGTCCACCCTACTCTAGTTTCAGACTGACACCTTGTCCACCCTGCTCTAGTTTCAGACTGATACCTTGTCCACCCTACTCTAGTTTCAGACTGATACCTTGTCCACCCTACTCTAGTTTCAGACTGATACCTTGTCCACCCTACTCTAGTTTCAGACTGATACCTTGTCCACCCTGCTCTAGTTTCAGACTGATACCTTGTCCACCCTACTCTAGTTTCAGACTGATACCTTGTCCACCCTACTCTAGTTTCAGACTGATACCTTGTCCACCCTACTCTAGTTTCAGACTGATACCTTGTCCACCCTACTCTAGTTTCAGACTGATACCTTGTCCACCCTACTCTAATTTCAGACTGACACCTTGTCCACCCTACTCTAGTTTCAGACTGATACCTTGTCCACCCTACTCTAGTTTCAGACTGATACCTTGTCCACCCTGCTCTAGTTTCAGACCGAACCTTGTCCACCCTACTCTAGTTTCAGACTGACACCTTGTCCACCATGCTCTAGTTTCAGACTGATACATTGTCCACCCTACTCTAGTTTCAGACTGATACCTTGTCCACCTGCTCTAGTTTCAGACCGAACCTTGTCCACCCTACTCTAGTTTCAGACTGACACCTTGTCCACCATGCTCTAGTTTCAGACTGATACCTTGTCCACCCTACTCTAGTTTCAGACTGATACCTTGTCCACCCTGCTCTAGTTTCAGACTGATACCTTGTCCACCCTACTCTAGTTTCAGACTGATACCTTGTCCACCCTGCTCTAGTTTCAGACTGATACCTTGTCCACCATGCTCTAGTTTCAGACTGATACCTTGTCCACCCTGCTCTAGTTTCAGACTGATACCTTGTCCACCCTACTCTAGTTTCAGACTGATACCTTGTCCACCCTACTCTAGTTTCAGACTGATACCTTGTCCACCATGCTCTAGTTTCAGACTGATACCTTGTCCACCCTGCTCTAGTTTCAGACTGATACCTTGTCCACCATGCTCTAGTTTCAGACTGATACCTTGTCCACCCTACTCTAGTTTCAGACTGATACCTTGTCCACCCTACTCTAGTTTCAGACTGATACCTTGTCCACCATGCTCTAGTTTCAGACTGATACCTTGTCCACCATGCTCTAGTTTCAGACTGATACCTTGTCCACCCTACTCTAGTTTCAGACTGATACCTTGTCCACCCTGCTCTAGTTTCAGACTGATACCTTGTCCACCATGCTCTAGTTTCAGACTGATACCTTGTCCACCCTGCTCTAGTTTCAGACTGATACCTTGTCCACCATGCTCTAGTTTCAGACTGATACCTTGTCCACCATGCTCTAGTTTCAGACTGATACCTTGTCCACCATGCTCTAGTTTCAGACTGATACCTTGTCCACCCTGCTCTAGTTTCAGACTGATACCTTGTCCACCCTGCTCTAGTTTCAGACTGATACCTTGTCCACCCTACTCTAGTTTCAGACTGATACCTTGTCCACCATGCTCTAGTTTCAGACTGATACCTTGTCCACCATGCTCTAGTTTCAGACTGATACCTTGTCCACCATGCTCTAGTTTCAGACTGATACCTTGTCCACCCTACTCTAGTTTCAGACTGATACCTTGTCCACCCTGCTCTAGTTTCAGACTGATACCTTGTCCACCATGCTCTAGTTTCAGACTGATACCTTGTCCACCATGCTCTAGTTTCAGACTGATACCTTGTCCACCATGCTCTAGTTTCAGACTGATACCTTGTCCACCCTACTCTAGTTTCAGACTGATACCTTGTCCACCCTACTCTAGTTTCAGACTGATACCTTGTCCACCATGCTCTAGTTTCAGACTGATACCTTGTCCACCATGCTCTAGTTTCAGACTGATACCTTGTCCACCATGCTCTAGTTTCAGACTGATACCTTGTCCACCCTACTCTCCTGATACCTTGTCCACCATGCTCTAGTTTCAGACTGATACCTTGTCCACCATGCTACTCCACACACACGCTTCTTCTGACAATCATTATAGCTTTTCTCTCTCTCCATCTGTCCCTCCTTCTCTCCTCCTTTCCCCCTCTCTCTCCTTCTCCTCACTATCCCTCCTTCTACCCCTCTCTCTCTTCTTCCCCCTCTCTCTTCCCCGTCTCTCTTCCCCCTCTCTCCATCTCCCCGTCTCTCTTCCCCCCTCTCTCCCTTCCCCCTCTCTCTCCATCTTCCCCCTCTCTCTCCATCTTCCCCTCTCTCTCCATCTTCCCCCTCTCTCCATCTTCCCCCTCTCTCTCCATCTTCCCCCCTCTCTCTCCATCTTCCCCCTCTCTCTCCATCTTCCCCCTCTCTCCATCTTCCCCCTCTCTCTCCTTCTTCCCCCTCTCTCTCCTCCTTCCCCCTCTCTCTCCATCTTCCCCCTTCTCTCTCTCCTCCTTCCCCCTCTCTCTCCTTCTTCCCCTCTCTCTCCTTCTTCCCCTCTCTCTCTCTTCTTCCCCCTCTCTCTCCATCTTCCCCGTCTCTCTTCCCCTCTGTCTCTATTCCCCCTCTCTCTCCTCTTCTTCCCCCCTCTCTCTCCTTCTTCCCCCTCTCTCTCCTTCTTCCCCCCTCTCTCTCCTTCTTCCCCCCTCTCTCTCCATCTTCCCCCCTCTCTCTCCTTCTTCCCCCCTCTCTCTCCATCTTCCCCTCTCTCTCCATCTTCCCCCTCTCTCTCCTTCTTCCCCCCCTCTCTCCATCTTCCCCCTCTCTTCTCTCTCCATCTTCCCCCTCTCTCTCCTTCTTCCCCTCTCTCTCCTTCTTCCCCTCTCTCTCTCCTTCTTCCCCTCTCTCCCATCTTCCCCCTCTCTCTCCTTCTTCCCCCTCTCTCTCCTTCTTCCCCTCTCTCTCCATCTTCCCCTCTCTCTCCATCTTCCCCCCTCTCTCTCCTTCTTCCCCCTCTCTCTCCATCTTCCCCGTCTCTCTTCTCCCCCTCTTTCTCCATCTTCCCTGTCTCTCTTCCCCCTCTCTCTCCATCTTCCCTGTCTCTCTTCCCCTCTCTCTTCCCCCCTCTTCCCCCTCTCTCTCCTTCTTCCCCCTCTCTCTCCATCTTCCCCCTCTCTCTCTCCTTCCCCCTCCCTCTTCACCCCTCTCTCTCTATCTTCCCCGTCTCTTCTTCCCCTCTCTCCATCTTCCCCCTCTCTCTCTCCCGTCTCTCTTCCCCCTCTCTCTCCTTCTTCCCCTCTCTCTCCCCCTTCTCTCTCCCTTCTTTCTCTTTCCCCGTCTTCCCCCTCTCTCCATCTTCCCCCCTCCTTCTTCCCCTCTCTACCCCCCCCCTCACTGCTTTACCCCCCTGTCTCTCTCTCCTTTTCTCCAGTCATTCCCTAATCCTATGTGCGGTGTGTTTTTCTGTTATCATGACTAAGCACAATCTGACTGCACCACATCTTCTCCTCTCTCCTCTGGTTCCTCCTCCTCTCATCCTCCTTCACTCTCACTCCTTTCATTCTAGTCCCCTGAATACGGTGTTGTGTTGTAATGTATTTAAAGCCTTTAAGAGGCCTGTGCTCTCTGCATCTTATTTAAGCCTTCAGGGGATCAGCCACAGGCTGGGGGGGTTTAGGAGTGGATTTGGAGAGCTGTAGAGGAGGGGTGTGTGTGTGGAGCAGTCGAGAGAGCTCTTAAGATTTAGGAACAGGATCAAACGATGAGGGGAAACGCAGTGTTGTGTTATGATTTATTCCCCCATATGACTGGTGAAAACAGTGAACTGTAATTTACTAACTAGGGCTTAGTGGTTCCCTGGTCAGGACGTGTGGTCAGGTCGTGTGGTCAGGTCGTGTGGTCAGGTCGTGTGGTCAGGTCGTGTGGTCAGGTCGTGTGGTCAGGTCGTGTGGTCAGGTCGTGTGGTCAGGTCGTGTGGTCAGGTCGTGTGGTCAGGTCGTGTGGTCAGGTCGTGTGGTCAGGTCGTGTGGTCAGGACGTGTGGTCAGGTACGTGTGGTCAGGTCGTGTGGTCAGGTCGTGTGGTCAGGTCGTGTGGTCAGGTCGTGTGGTCAGGTAGTGTGGTCAGGTCGTGTGGTCAGGTAGTGTGGTCAGGTAGTGTGGTCAGGTCGTGTGGTCAGGTAGTGTGGTCAGGTAGTGTGGTCAGGTAGTGTGGTCAGGTCGTGTGGTCAGGTAGTGTGGTCAGGTCGTGTGGTCAGGTCGTGTGGTCAGGTAGTGTGGTCAGGACGTGTGGTCAGGTAGTGTGGTCAGGTAGTGTGGTCAGGTAGTGTGGTCAGGTAGTGTGGTCAGGTAGTGTGGTCAGGTGGCGTGGTCAGGTGGCGTGGTCAGGTAGTGTGGTCAGGAGGCGTGGTCAGGTACGTGTGGTCAGGTAGTGTGGTCAGGTGGTGTGGTCAGGTAGTGTGGTCAGGTAGTGTGGTCAGGTAGTGTGGTCAGGAGGCGTGGTCAGGTCGTGTGGTCAGGTCGTGTGGTCAGGTAGCGTGGTCAGGTAGTGTGGTCAGGTAGTGTGGTCAGGTAGTGTGGTCAGGTAGTGTGGTCAGGTAGTGTGGTCAGGTAGTGTGGTCAGGTAGTGTGGTCAGGAGGCGTGGTCAGGTAGTGTGGTCAGGTGGCGTGGTCAGGTGGCGTGGTCAGGAGGCGTGGTCAGGAGGCGTGGTCAGGTTGTGTGGTCAGGTAGTGTGGTCAGGTCGTGTGGTCAGGTAGTGTGGTCAGGTAGTGTGGTCAGGTAGTGTGGTCAGGTAGTGTGGTCAGGTAGTGTGGTCAGGAGGCGTGGTCAGGATGTGTGGTCAGGTAGTGTGGTCAGGTAGTGTGGTCAGGTAGTGTGGTCAGGTCGTGTGGTCAGGTAGTGTGGTCAGGTAGTGTGGTCAGGTAGTGTGGTCAGGTAGTGTGGTCAGGAGCGTGGTCAGGAAGCGTGGTCAGGAAGCGTGGTCAGGAGGCGTGGTCAGGAGGCGTGGTCAGGTAGTGTGGTCAGGAGGTGTGGTCAGGTAGTGTGGTCAGGTAGTGTGGTCAGGAGGCGTGGTCAGGAGGCGTGGTCAGGAGGCGTGGTCAGGAGTGTGGTCAGGAGGCGTGGTCAGGAGGCGTGGTCAGGTAGTGTGGTCAGGTAGTGTGGTCAGGTAGTGTGGTCAGGAGGCGTGGTCAGGTAGTGTGGTCAGGAGGCGTGGTCAGGAGGCGTGGTCAGGTCGTGTGGTCAGGTCGTGTGGTCAGGTCGTGTGGTCAGGTGTGTGGTCAGGTAGTGTGGTCAGGACGTGTGGTCAGGTAGTGTGGTCAGGTCGTGTGGTCAGGTCGTGTGGTCAGGTCGTGTGGTCAGGTCGTGTGGTCAGGTCGTGTGGTCAGGTAGTGTGGTCAGGTCGTGTGGTCAGGTAGTGTGGTCAGGTGGTGTGGTCAGGTCGTGTGGTCAGGTAGTGTGGTCAGGTAGTGTGGTCAGGTAGTGTGGTCAGGTAGTGGGTCAGGTCGTGTGGTCAGGTAGTGTGGTCAGGTAGTGTGGTCAGGAGGCGTGGTCAGGTAGTGTGGTCAGGTAGTGTGGTCAGGTAGTGTGGTCAGGAGGCGTGGTCAGGTAGTGTGGTCAGGTGGCGTGGTCAGGTGGCGTGGTCAGGAGGCGTGGTCAGGAGGCGTGGTCAGGACGTGTGGTCAGGTAGTGTGGTCAGGTAGTGTGGTCAGGTAGTGTGGTCAGGTAGTGTGGTCAGGTAGTGTGGTCAGGAGGCGTGGTCAGGTAGTGTGGTCAGGTGGCGTGGTCAGGTAGTGTGGTCAGGTAGTGTGGTCAGGTAGTGTGGTCAGGTAGTGTGGTCAGGACGCGTGGTCAGGTAGTGTGGTCAGGTAGTGTGGTCAGGTAGTGTGGTCAGGAGTGTGGTCAGGTAGTGTGGTCAGGTGGCGTGGTCAGGTGGCGTGGTCAGGAGGCGTGGTCAGGAGGCGTGGTCAGGACGTGTGGTCAGGTCGTGTGGTCAGGTCGTGTGGTCAGGTAGTGTGGTCAGGTAGTGTGGTCAGGTAGTGTGGTCAGGTAGTGTGGTCAGGTAGTGTGGTCAGGACGCGTGGTCAGGACGTGTGGTCAGGTAGTGTGGTCAGGTAGTGTGGTCAGGTCGTGTGGTCAGGTAGTGTGGTCAGGTAGTGTGGTCAGGTAGTGTGGTCAGGTAGTGTGGTCAGGTAGTGTGGTCAGGAGGCGTGGTCAGGAGGCGTGGTCAGGAGGCGTGGTCAGGAGGCGTGGTCAGGAGGCGTGGTCAGGTAGTGTGGTCAGGTAGTGTGGTCAGGTAGTGTGGTCAGGTAGTGTGGTCAGGAGGCGTGGTCAGGAGGCGTGGTCAGGAGGCGTGGTCAGGAGGCGTGGTCAGGAGGCGTGGTCAGGAGGCGTGGTCAGGTAGTGTGGTCAGGACGTGTGGTCAGGTAGTGTGGTCAGGTAGCGTGGTCAGGTAGTGTGGTCAGGAGGCGTGGTCAGGAGGCGTGGTCAGGAAGCGTGGTCAGGTAGTGTGGTCAGGTAGTGTGGTCAGGTAGTGTGGTCAGGAGGCGTGGTCAGGAGGCGTGGTCAGGAGGCGTGGTCAGGAGGCGTGGTCAGGAGGCGTGGTCAGGAGGCGTGGTCAGGAGGCGTGGTCAGGAAAAGCCTTATCCAAAGTGGTTCAGTGAGTGAACCTCTATTTGTGTTCTGGTTCTTCCATAACAGATCAGTGAGTGAAACTCTGTGTAATGTTGTGGTTGTCCATCCCAGGGTCAGATCCTGCGTGGAGAGAGGTACACCCTCCTGAGTAACAAGGGGCCCAAGTGGGAGGTGAAGGACGCGGCCGGGCGTAAACTGACGGCTCCGGGGGCCTGCTTCATGGTCCCCCCCACAGACCCAGAGTCTGTCGCCGTCTCCAACAGGTAAGTCTGTTTGTTATGGAGGGGTGTGTGTGTGGAGTGGAGAGGTGTGTGTGTGTTATGGGGTTATGGAGTGGAGAGGTGTGTGTGTGTGTTATGGGGTGGAGTGGAGAGGTGTGTGTGTGTGTTATGGGGGTATGGTGGAGAGGTGTGTGTGTGTGTGTGTGTGTGTGTGTGTGTGTGTGTGTGTGTGTGTGTGTGTGTGTGTGTGTGTGTGTGTGTGTGTGTGTGTGTGTGTGTGTGTGTGTGTGTGTGTGTGTTATGGGGGTAGGGTGGAGAGGTGTGTGTGTGTGTTTGTGTTATGGGGGTAGGGTGGAGAGGTGTGTGTGTGTTTGTTATGGGGGTAGGGTGGAGAGGTGTGTGTGTGTGTGTGTTTGTTACGGGGGTAGGGTGGAGGGGTGTGTGTGTGTGTGTGTGTGTTATGGGGTTAGGGTGGAGAGGTGTGTGTGTGTGTGTGTGTGTGTGTGTGTGTGTGTGTGTGTGTGTGTGTGTGTGTGTGTGTGTGTGTGTGTGTGTGTGTGTGTGTTTGTTTGTTACAGGGGTAAGGTGGAGAGGTGTGTGTGTGTGTTATGGGGTTAAGGTGGAGAGGTGTGTGTGTTATGGGGTGCATGTGTCTGTCTACTGTGTGCCTGTGATTGTGTAATGGTGTACTTGTACACTGTGTAACAGGGTCTGTTGTTTCCCGAGACGGTGTACTTGTACACTGTGTAACAGGGTCTGTTGTTTCCCGTGACGGTGTACTTGTACACTGTGTAACAGGGTCTGTTTCCCGAGACGGTGTACTTGTACACTGTGTAACGGGTCTGTTGTTTCCCGAGACGGTGTACTTGTACACTGTGTAACAGGGTCTGTTTCCCGAGACGGTGTACTTGTACACTGTGTAACGGGGTCTGTTGTTTCCCAGTCGGTGTACTTGTACACTGTGTAACTGTCTTAAGAGACGGTGTCTTGGTCTGTTGTTTCCCTGGAGGAACTGAGACGGTGTGTGTACTGTACACTGTTTAACGGGGTCTGTTTCCCGAGACGGTGTACTTGTACACTGTGTAACAGGGTCTGTTTCCGAGACGGTGTACTTGTACACTGTGTAACAGGTCTGTTTCCCGAGACGGTGTACTTGTACACTGTGTAACGGGGTCTGTTGTGTGTTTCCAGTCTGGCCGGCCAGCAGAAGGGTATTAAGATGAAGGTGTCTGGCAGTAAGACCACCCTGGTCAAACGCCTGGAGGAACTGAAGAAAGACGGCTCTGCTGGCTCTGGTAGGTACTGTCATGGTATGTCATGTTATGTCATGTTATGTCATGTCATGTTATGTCATGGCATGTCGTGTCATGGTATGTCATGTCATGTTATGTCATGTCATGGCATGTCGTGTCATGGTATGTCATGTCATGTCGTGTCATGGTATGTCATGTCATGGTATGTTATGTCATGGTATGTCATGTTATGTCATGGTATGTCATGGTATGTCGTGTTATGTTATGTCATGGTATGTCATGTTATGTCATGTTATGTCAGGGTATGTTATGTCATGGTATGTTATGTCATGGTATGTCATGTTATGTCATGGTATGTCATGTTATGTCATGGTATGTCATGTTATGTCATGGTATGTCATGTTATGTCATGGTATGTCATGTCATGGTATGTTATGTCATGGTATGTTATGTCATGGTATGTCATGGTATGTCGTGTTATGTCATGGTATGTTATGTCATGGTATGTCATGTTATGTCATGTCATGTTATGTCATGGTATGTCATGTTATGTCATGTCATGTTATGTCATGGTCTGTCATGTCATGTCGTGTCATGGTATGTCATGTCATGGTATGTTATGTCATGGTATGTCATGGTATGTCATGGTATGTCGTGTTATGTCATGGTATGTTATGTCATGGTATGTTATGTCATGGTATGTCATGGTATGTCATGGTATGTTATGTCATGGTATGTTATGTCATGTTATGTTATGTCATGTCATGTTATGTCATGGTTATGTCATGTTATGTCATGTTATGTTATGTCATGTCATGTTATGTCATGTTATGTATGTCATGTTATGTTATGTCATGGTATGTTATGTTATGTCATGTATGTCATGTTATGTCATGTTATGTCATGGTATGTTATGTCATGTTATGTCATGTCATGTCATGGTATGTCATGTTATGTCATGTTATGTCATGTTATGTCATGTTATGTCATGGTATGTCATGGTATGTCATGGTATGTCGTGTTATGTTATGTCATGGTATGTCATGTTATGTCATGTTATGTCAGGGTATGTTATGTCATGGTATGTCATGGTATGTCAGGGTATGTCAGGGTATGTCATGGTTATGTCATGTTATGTCATGGTATGTCATGTTATGTCATGTTATGTCAGGGTATGTTATGTCATGTTATGTCATGTTATGTCAGGGTATGTTATGTCATGGTATGTCATGGTATGTCATGTTATGTTATGTCATGGTATGTCATGTTATGTCATGTTATGTCAGGGTATGTTATGTCATGTTATGTCATGTTATGTCAGGGTATGTTATGTCATGGTATGTCATGGTATGTCAGGGTATGTTATGTCAGGGTATGTCAGGGTATGTTATGTCATGTCATGGTATGGTATGTTATGTCATGGTATGTCATGGTATGTCATGGTATGTTATGTTATGGTATGTTATGTCATGTTATGTCCCTGTCTCAATCTCTGAATGCTCGGCTAATAAAAGCTAACTGACGTTTAACTTCTGAAGTGCTACCCTCTAAAACAGGCGTCTCCAGACCTGTTGCTACCCTCTATAACAGGCGTATCCAGACCTGTTGCTATCCTCTATAACAGGCGTCTCCAGACCTGTTGCTACCCTCTATAACAGGCGTCTCCAGACCTGTTGTTACCCTCTATAACAGGCGTCTCCAGACCTGTTGCTATCCTCTATAACAGGCGTCTCCAGACCTGTTGCTACCCTCTATAACAGGCATCTCCAGACTTTTCTAGCATGAGCTCCTTTAAAAAAAATGAAACATGTCGCAAGCAACGCTTAATTCTTATTTTATTTATGACCGTCTGAACATCTTGAAGAACCATCTGTCCTTAATGGCCGTATACTCCTTATAATCACCACCCGGCACAACCAGAAAGAGGACTGGTCCACCCCTCAGAGCCTGGTTCCTCTCTATAACAGAAAGCTGGTCTCCAGACTTTCCTCTCTACCCTTTAAAAAAGAGGACTGGTCCACCCCTCAGAGCCTGTTCCTCTCTTACCCGGCACAACCAGAATGAGGACTGTCTCCCCTCAGAGCTGGTTCCTCTCTACCCTTAACCAGAAAGGCTGTCCACCCCTCAGAGCCTGTTCACTACCCGGCACAACCAGAAAGAGGACTGGTCCACCCCTCAGAGCCTGGTTCCTCTCTACCCGGCACAACCAGAAAGAGGACTGGTCCACCCCTCAGAGCCTGGTTCCTCTCTACCCGGCACAACCAGAAAGAGGACTGGTCCACCCCTCAGAGCCTGGTTCCTCTCTACCCGGCACAACCAGAAAGAGGACTGGTCCACCCCTCAGAGCCTGGTTCCTCTCCACCCGGCACAACCAGAAAGAGAAAGACTGGTCCACCCCTCAGAGCCTGGTTCCTCTCTACCCAGTACAACCAGAAAGAGGACTGGTCCACCCTCAGAGCCTGGTTCCTCTCTACCCGGCACAACCAGAAAGAGGACTGGTCCACCCCTCAGAGCCTGGTTCCTCTCTACCCGGCACAACCAGAAAGAGGACTGGTCCACCCCTCAGAGCCTGGTTCCTCTCTACCCGGCACAACCAGAAAGAGGACTGGTCCACCCTCAGAGCCTGGTTCCTCTCTACCCGGCACAACCAGAAAGAGGACTGGTCCACCCCTCAGAGCCTGGTTCCTCTCTACCCGGCACAACCAGAAAGAGGACTGGTCCACCCCTCAGAGCCTGGTTCCTCTCTACCCGGCACAACCAGAAAGAGGACTGGTCCACCCCTCAGAGCCTGGTTCCTCTCTACCCGGCACAACCAGAAAGAGGACTGGTCCACCCCTCAGAGCCTGGTTCCTCTCTACCCGGCACAACCAGAAAGAGGACTGGTCCACCCCTCAGAGCCTGGTTCCTCTCTACCCGGCACAACCAGAAAGAGGACTGGTCCACCCCTCAGAGCCTGGTTCCTCTCTACCCGGCACAACCAGAAAGAGGACTGGTCCACCCCTCAGAGCCTGGTTCCTCTCTACCCGGCACAACCAGAAAGAGGACTGGTCCACCCCTCAGAGCCTGGTTCCTCTCTACCCGGCACAACCAGAAAGAGGACTGGTCCACCCCTCAGAGCCTGGTTCCTCTCTACCCGGCACAACCAGAAAGAGGACTGGTCCACCCCTCAGAGCCTGGTTCCTCTCTACCCGGCACAACCAGAAAGAGGACTGGTCCACCCCTCAGAGCCTGGTTCCTCTCTACCCGGCACAACCAGAAAGAGGACTGGTCCACCCCTCAGAGCCTGGTTCCTCTCTACCCGGCACAACCAGAAAGAGGACTGGTCCACCCCTCAGAGCCTGGTTCCTCTCCACCCGGCACAACCAGAAAGAGGACTGGTCCACCCCTCAGAGCCTGGTTCCTCTACCCAGTACAACCAGAAAGAGGACTGGTCCACCCCTCAGAGCCTGGTTCCTCTACCCAGTACAACCAGAAAGAGGACTGGTCCACCCCTCAGAGCCTGGTTCCTCTCTACCCGGCACAACCAGAAAGAGGACTGGTCCACCCCTCAGAGCCTGGTTCCTCTCTACCCGGCACAACCAGAAAGAGGACTGGTCCACCCCTCAGAGCCTGGTTCCTCTCTACCCGGCACAACCAGAAAGAGGACTGGTCCACCCCTCAGAGCCTAGTTCCTCTCTACCCGGCACAACCAGAAAGAGGACTGGTCCACCCCTCAGAGCCTGGTTCCTCTCTACCCGGCACAACCAGAAAGAGGACTGGTCCACCCCTCAGAGCCTGGTTCCTCTCTACCCGGCACAACCAGAAAGAGGACTGGTCCACCCCTCAGAGCCTGGTTCCTCTCTACCCGGCACAACCAGAAAGAGGACTGGTCCACCCCTCAGAGCCTGGTTCCTCTCTACCCGGCACAACCAGAAAGAGGACTGGTCCACCCCTCAGAGCCTGGTTCCTCTCTACCCGGCACAACCAGAAAGAGGACTGGTCCACCCCTCAGAGCCTGGTTCCTCTCTACCCGGCACAACCAGAAAGAGGACTGGTCCACCCTCAGAGCCTGGTTCCTCTCTACCCGGCACAACCAGAAAGAGGACTGGTCCACCCCTCAGAGCCTGGTTCCTCTCTACCCGGCACAACCAGAAAGAGGACTGGTCCACCCTCAGAGCCTGGTTCCTCTCTACCCAGTACAACCAGAAAGAGGACTGGTCCACCCCTCAGAGCCTGGTTCCTCTCTACCCGGCACAACCAGAAAGAGGACTGGTCCACCCCTCAGAGCCTGGTTCCTCTCTACCCGGCACAACCAGAAAGAGGACTGGTCCACCCCTCAGAGCCTGGTTCCTCTCCACCCGGCACAACCAGAAAGAGGACTGGTCCACCCCTCAGAGCCTGGTTCCTCTCTACCCGGCACAACCAGAAAGAGGACTGGTCCACCCCTCAGAGCCTGGTTCCTCTCTACCCGGCACAACCAGAAAGAGGACTGGTCCACCCCTCAGAGCCTGGTTCCTCTCTACCCGGCACAACCAGAAAGAGGACTGGTCCACCCCTCAGAGCCTGGTTCCTCTCTACCCGGCACAACCAGAAAGAGGACTGGTCCACCCCTCAGAGCCTGGTTCCTCTCTACCCGGAAGAGGACACAACCAGAAAGAGGACTGGTCCACCCTCAGAGCCTGGTTCCTCTCTACACAACCAGAAAGTACAGAGCCAACCAGAAAGAGGACTGGTCCACCCTCAGAGCCTAGTTCCTCTCTACCCGGCACAACCAGAAAGAGGACTGGTCCACCCCTCAGAGCCTGGTTCCTCTCTACCCGGCACAACCAGAAAGAGGACTGGTCCACCCCTCAGAGCCTGGTTCCTCTCTACCCGGCACAACCAGAAAGAGGACTGGTCCACCCCTCAGAGCCTGGTTCCTCTCCACCCGGCACAACCAGAAAGAGGACTGGTCAACCCCTCAGAGCCTGGTTCCTCTCTACCCGGCACAACCAGAAAGAGGACTGGTCCACCCCTCAGAGCCTGGTTCCTCTCCACCCGGCACAACCAGAAGAGGACTGGTCAACCCCTCAGAGCCTGGTTCCTCTCTACCCGGCACAACCAGAAAGAGGACTGGTCCACCCCTCAGAGCCTGGTTCCTCTACCCAGCACAACCAGAAAGAGGACTGGTCCACCCCTCAGAGCCTGGTTCCTCTCCACCCGGCACAACCAGAAAGAGGTCCACTGGTCCTCTACCCAGAAAGAGGACTCCACCTCAGAGCCTGGTTCCTCTCTACCCGGCACACCAGAAAGAGGACTGGTCCACAGAGCCTGGTTCCTCTCTAGAAACCAGAGGGACTGGTCCACCCCTCAGAGCCTGGTTCCTCTCTACCCAGTACAACCAGAAAGAGGACTGGTCCACCCCTCAGAGCCTGGTTCCTCTCTACCCAGTACAACCAGAAAGAGGACTGGTCCACCCCTCAGAGCCTGGTTCCTCTCTAGGTTTCTTCCTAGGTTCCTACCCTTTCTAGGACGTTGTTCCTAGCCACCGTGCTTCCACAGCTACAGAGTTTTTGTATAAGGACTTTGTGACACCTGCTGGTGTAAAAAGCACTTTATAAATAAATGTGATTGATTGGTTTCCATGTCATGTGACTACTGGAGTTAATCACTAGAGCTGCAGCTTGTCATGATTTGTAGGCCAGTGTGATTGTCTGATTTGTGAATGTGATGTTATGAGTGTCTGGTTCTATAGTGTGTGTGTGTGTGTGTGTGTGTGTGTGTGTGTGTGTGTGTGTGTGTGTGTGTGTGTGTGTGTGTGTGTGTGTGTGTGTGTGTGTGTGTGTGTGTGTGTGTGTATCTGATTATGTGTATGTTAGTTGTATCTGATTACGTGTATGTTATTTTGGTGTGTGATTTGATTGTGTAGGGATGTTGTGATTATTGAGTCTGGTTGTATATGATTTGTTGTGTGTGTTATCTTGGTGTGTGATTTGATTGTGTATGGATGTTGTGATTATTGAGTCTGGTTGTATATGATTTGTTGTTGTGTTATCTTGGTGTGTGATTGACTGATGACTATTATAGACAAGGAGGAGCAGCAGTGTCGCCAGCTGATGGCCGGTCTGGACAAGGTGACCAGTGACCTGGACAAACAGGAGAAGGCCATCTACTCTCGAGTACGTCCCCCTCTGGAGCAGACCAGGCCTCTGCAGGACAGCGCTGACCGTCTGCAGGATGTCAAGGTAGTTCCTGCACAGAGGGTGTAGAGCGGTAGAGATGCTTTTCCTCCTCCTACTCTTCTCCTGTCCTCCTATTTAGACTAGAGTCCTTTCGATACAGTTTTAAAACCCATTTAATCCTACCAAAGAAAGTCTTGAGAGAGTTGTTTTATGCTTATCGAGGAAGTACTTTTAGTTAGTTCCAGGAAGTGTACACTTTTTTAAAACATTTTAATGCTTATCCCATATTCTTCCATCAGGACATTGCGGCCGTGGTTCGTAAGATCGAGCCGGAAAAGTCGTCCAAGGTGAGGGAGGCTGAGACGTTCCTGACCTCTAACCCTAAATGTGCCAGCGCCCCTCAGCTGAACGGCAAGGTGAACGAGGCCAGCAACAAATACGACAAGATCAACCTGCTGCTCAAGTGCTCCGAGGACAAGTGAGTAGCTTTCTGTACTTGTTAGTTGAGATGTTAGTAGTTACACAGAACTCAGGACCAGGGTGGCAGCGTAGCCTAGTGGTTAGAGCGTTGGACTAGTAACTGAAAGGTTGCAAGTTCAAATCCCCGAGCTGACAAGGTACAAATCAGTCCCTGAACAAGGCAGTTAACCCCACTGTTCCTAGGCCGTCATTGAAAATAAGAATTTGTTCTTTAAATGACTTGCCTAGTTAAATAAAGGTTTTAAAAAAAACAGAGTGTTCCTGTTTTACTAGGATGACTAACCTGGAGGCCACTATGACACTATTTAAACACGTTTTAAATGTCATTTTATTCTAATGTAATTTAATCATATCATGTGTTTGTTTACAGGCTTCAGAATTCCAACCGCCTGGAGAACTCCCTTCAAAACGGGAAATCTTTATTGTCCAGCTACGAGAACAAGCTGGCCAGGGAGGAAGTGGCCCCAGCAGACATCTCATCTCTGGAGAAGACACAGCGTCAACTGGCTGTAAGATGGCTGCCCTCTGATCGCTCGTTTATTCTCAACAGGATTCATGTTTAGATCCAAATGGATCTTCTCCACAAAGGAAATGTTTTGTATCAGTACAGATACCAAAGACAGAAGCATATTTACTAATGACATACAGTATAAATAAATGTATGATGAGCTGGAAGATCTGAGCTACACACTCATATCTCAACTTTGTCATGGTTGGGGAAGAACTTCACACAATTCAACCTCCACTTCCTCTCCCGACAGGATATTGCATCAGAGCTGAAGACCAAGAGGTCCGCGGTGACGGAGACGGAGGCTAACCTGCGTGTGGCCAAAGGCAGCTGTGACACCATGGCAACCAAGCTGCAGGAGCACTGCCCCGACATCGAGAGGCAGGAGGGAGAGGTCCGGAGACTTAACAAACGCTACGACAACCTCAACAGGCAGATCACACAGGTAAACCTTAACAAACGCTAACAACCTCAACAGGCAGATCGACACCAGGTAAACGGAGACTTAACAAACGCTACGACAACCTCAACAGGCAGATCGACACCAGGTAAACGGAGACTTAACAAACGCTACGACAACCTCAACAGGCAGATCGACACCAGGTAAACGGAGACTTAACAAACGCTACGACAACCTCAACAGGCAGATCGACACCAGGTAAACGGAGACTTAACAAACGCTACGACAACCTCAACAGGCAGATCGACACCAGGTAAACGGAGACTTAACAAACGCTACGACAACCTCAACAGGCAGATCGACACCAGGTAAACGGAGACTTAACAAACGCTACGACAACCTCAACAGGGATCGAACCAGGTAAACCGAGACTTAACAAACGCTAGCAGGCAGATCACACCAGGTAAACGGAGACTTAACAGGCAGGCATCGACACCAGGTAAACGGAGACTTAACAAACGCTACGACAACCTCAACAGGCAGATCGACACCAGGTAAACGGAGACTTAACAAACGCTACGACAACCTCAACAGGCAGATCGACACCAGGTAAACGGGACAGAACTGTGACTTCAAATGAATGATCAAATCAAATGTTATTGGTTGCTATTGGTTGCTATTGGTTGCTATTGGTTGTTATTGGTTGCTATTGGTTGTTATTGGTTGCTATTGGTTGCTACTGGTTGCGGATGTAATCCTGGGTGTAGGGAAACGTCTGTGTTCCTCGCTCCAACAGTGCAGTGCTCCTACAGTGCAGTGCTCCAACAGTGCAGTGCTCCAACAGTGCAGTGCTCCAACAGTGCAGTGCTCCAACAGTGCAGCGCTCCAACAGTGCAGTGCTCCAACAGTGCAGTGCTCCAACAGTGCAGTGCTCCAACAGTGCAGTGCTCCAACAGTGCAGTGCTCCAACAGTGCAGTGCTCCAACAGTGCAGTGCTCCTACAGTGCAGTGCTCCAACAGTGCAGTGCTCCAACAGTGCAGTGCTCCAACAGTGCAGTGCTCCTACAGTGCAGTGCTCCAACAGTGCAGTGCTCCAACAGTGCAGCGCTCCTACAGTGCAGTGCTCCAACAGTGCAGTGCTCCAACAGTGCAGTGCTCCTACAGTGCAGTGCTCCAACAGTGCAGTGCTCCAACAGTGCAGTGCTCCAACAGTGCAGTGCTCCAACAGTGCAGTGCTCCAACAGTGCAGCGCTCCTACAGTGCAGCGCTCCAACAGTGCAGCGCTCCAACAGTGCAGTGCTCCAACAGTGCAGTGCTCCAACAGTGCAGTTGTAACAATACATGTAAATCTACAAAATACAAATGACAGGAATATAGAAATATTAGAACAAGACTGTCAGACTCTGGAATATAAACATCTATGTACAGGATGTGTGTATAGACAGTAGTTATATAGGATGGTGTGTATAGACAGTAGTTATAGAGGATGGTGTGTATAGACAGTAGTTATATAGGATGGTGTGTATAGACAGTAGTTATAGGAGGAGGTAGTGTGTATAGACAGTAGTTATATAGGATGGTGTGTATAGACAGTAGTTATATAGGATGGTGTGTATAGACAGTAGTTATATAGGATGGTGTGTATAGACAGTAGTTATAGAGGATGGTGTGTATAGACAGTAGTTATAGGGAGGGTGTGTATAGACAGTAGTTATATATAGGAGGGTGTGTATAGACAGTAGTTATATAGGATGTGTGTATAGACAGTAGTTATATATAGGATGTTGTGTATAGACAGTAGTTATATATAGGATGGTGTGTATAGACAGTAGTTATATAGGATGGTGTGTATAGACAGTATAGTTATAGAGGATGGTGTATATAGACAGTAGTTATAGAGGATGGTGTGTATAGACAGTAGTTATATAGGAGGGTGTGTATAGACAGTAGTTATATATAGGATGGTGTGTATAGACAGTAGTTATATAGGATGGTGTGTATAGACAGTAGTTATATAGGATGGTGTGTATAGACATTATAGACAGTATATGAATTAGAAACAGTGTTTACAGCAGTAGTTATATAGGATGAACCATGACTAGAATACAGTATATAGACATGAAGTAGGTAAACCAGTATGTAAACATGATTAAAGTGACCAGTGTTCCATGACTATGTACTGAAGAGGGTTGAAGCCAAGAACAAGACTCATCATAGCCAGACCTGGATTGTGATTTT
>NW_026278024.1:0-6290 GCF_023373465.1 Oncorhynchus keta | reverse complement strand
GTCTGAAGCTGGTCTATACAGTAGAGCTACACCTCTCTCTAACTGGTCTGAAGCTGGTCATATACAGTAGAGCTACCTCTCTAACTGGTCTGAAGCTGGTCTATACAGTGCAGAGCTACACCTCTCTCTAACTGGTCTGGAAGCTGGTCAATACCGTAGAGCTACACCTCTCTCTAACTGGTCTGAAGCTGGTCTATACAGTAGAGCTACACCTCTCTCTAACTGGTCTGAAGCTGGTCTAATACAGTAGAGCTACACCTCTCTCTAACTGGGTCTGAAGGCTGGTCAATACAGTAGAGCTGCACTCTCTCTAACTGGTCTGAAGCTGGTCTATACAGTAGAGCTGCACCTCTCTCTAACTGGTCTGAAGCTGGTCTATACCGTAGAGCTACACCTCTCTCTAACTGGTCTGAAGCTGGTCAATACAGTAGAGCTACACCTCTCTCTAACTGGTCTGAAGCTGGTCTATACAGTAGAGCTACACCTCTCTCTAACTGGTCTGAAGCTGGTCTATACAGTAGAGCTACACCTCTCTCTACTTGGTCTGAAGCTGGTCTATACAGTAGAGCTACACCTCTCTCTAACTGGTCTGAAGCTGGTCAATACAGTAGAGCTACACCTCTCTCTAACTGGTCTGAAGCTGGTCAATACAGTAGAGCTACACCTCTCTCTAACTGGTCTGAAGCTGGTCAATACAGTAGAGCTACACCTCTCTCTAACTGGTCTGAAGCTGGTCTATACAGTAGAGCTACCCCTCTCTCTAAATGGTCTGAAGCTGGTCAATACAGTAGAGCTACCCTCTCTAACTGGTCTGAAGCTGGTCTATACAGTAGAGCTACACCTCTCTCTACCTGGTCTGAAGCTGGTCTATACAGTAGAGCTACACCTCTCTCGAACTGGTCTGAAGCTGGTCAATACAGTAGAGCTACACCTCTCTCTAACTGGTCTGAAGCTGGTCAATACAGTAGAGCTACACCTCTCTCTAACTGGTCTGAAGCTGGTCTATACAGTAGAGCTACACCTCTCTCTAACTGGTCTGAAGCTGGTCCATACAGTAGAGCTACACTTCTCTCTAACTGGTCTGAAGCTGGTCTATACAGTAGAGCTACACCTCTCTCTAACTGGTCTGAAGCTGGTCAATACAGTAGAGCTGCACCTCTCTCTAACTGGTCTGAAGCTGGTCTATACCGTAGAGCTACACCTCTCTCTAACTGGTCTGAAGCTGGTCTATACAGTAGAGCTACACCTCTCTCTAACTGGTCTGAAGCTGGTCAATACAGTAGAGCTACACCTCTCTCTAACTGGTCTGAAGCTGGTCTATACAGTAGAGCTACACCTCTCTCTAACTGGTCTGAAGCTGGTCCATACAGTAGAGCTACACCTCTCTCTAACTGGTCTGAAGCTGGTCTATACAGTAGAGCTACACCTCTCTAACTGGTCTGAAGCTGGTCTATACAGTAGAGCTACACCTCTCTCTAACTGGTCTGAAGCTGGTCCATACAGTAGAGCTACACCTCTCTCTAACTGGTCTGAAGCTGGTCTATACAGTAGAGCTACACCTCTCTCACCTGGTCTGAAGCTGGTCTATACAGTAGAGCTACACCTCTCTCGAACTGGTCTGAAGCTGGTCAATACAGTAGAGCTACACCTCTCTCTAACTGGTCTGAAGCTGGTCAATACAGTAGAGCTACACCTCTCTCTAACTGGTCTGAAGCTGGTCAATACAGTAGAGCTACACCTCTCTCTAACTGGTCTGAAGCTGGTCTATACAGTAGAGCTACACCTCTCTCTAACTGGTCTGAAGCTGGTCTATACAGTAGAGCTACACCTCTCTCTAACTGGTCTGAAGCTGGTCTATACAGTAGAGCTACACCTCTCTCTAACTGGTCTGAAGCTGGTCAATACAGTAGAGCTACACCTCTCTCTAACTGGTCTGAAGCTGGTCTATACAGTAGAGCTACACCTCTCTCTAACTGGTCTGAAGCTGGTCTATACAGTAGAGCTACACTCTCTCTAACTGGTCTGAAGCTGGTCTATACAGTAGAGCTACACCTCTCTCTAACTGGTCTGAAGCTGGTCAATACAGTAGAGCTACACCTCTCTCTAACTGGTCTGAAGCTGGTCAATACAGTAGAGCTACACCTCTCTCTACCTGGTCTGAAGCTGGTCTATACAGTAGAGCTACACCTCTCTCTAACTGGTCTGAAGCTGGTCAATACAGTAGAGCTACACCTCTCTCTAACTGGTCTGAAGCTGGTCTATACAGTAGAGCTACACCTCTCTCTAACTGGTCTGAAGCTGGTCAATACAGTAGAGCTACACCTCTCTCTAACTGGTCTGAAGTTCGTCCTATACAGTAGAGCTACCCCTCTCTCTAAATGGTCTGAAGCTGAATATAAATGGTAGAGCTGCCCTCTGCTTACTTATCTGAAGCTGGTCTATGCAATTCAGCTACACCTCTCTCTACCTGGTCTGAGAGCTGGTCTATACATTAGAGCTACACCTCCTCTCAAACTGGTCTGGAAGCTGGTCTGCTACAGTAGAGGCACACCTCTCTAACTGGTCTGGAAGCTGGTCTATACAGTAGAGCTACACCTCTCTCTAGCTGGTCTGGAAGCTGGTCAATACAGTAGAGCTGCACCTCTCTCTAACTGGTCTGAAGCTGGTCTATACAGTAGAGCTACATCTCTCTAACTGGTCTGAAGCTGGTCCATACAGTAGAGCTACACCTCTCTCTAACTGGTCTGAAGCTGGTCTGCTACAGTAGGCTACACCTCTCTCTAACTGGTCTGAAGGTGGTCAATACAGTAGAGCTACACCTCTCTCTAACTGGTCTGAAATTGGTCTAGTACAGTAGAGCTACACCTCTCTCTAACTGGTCTGAAGCTGGTCTATACCGTAGGCACTACACCTCTCTCTAGCTGGTCTGAAGCTGGTCAATACAGTAGAGCTACACCTCTCTAACTGGTCTGAAGCTGGTCTATACAGGAGCTACACCTCTCTCTAACTGGTCTAGGCTGGTCTATACCTCACCTCTCTAACTGGTCTGAAGCTGGTCCATACAGTAGAGCTACACTTCTCTCTAACTGGTCTGAGCTAGTCTATACAGTAGAGCTACACCTCTCTCTAACTGGTCTGAAGCTGGTCAATACAGTAGAGCTACACCTCTCTCTAACTGGTCTGAAGCTGGTCAATACAGTAGAGCTACACTTCTCTCTAACTGGTCTGAAGCTGGTCTATACAGTAGAGCTACCCCTCTCTCTAAATGGTCTAGGCTGGTCAATACAGTGAGCTACCCCTCTCTAACTGGTCTGAAAGCTGGTCTATACAGTAGAGCTACACCTCTCTCTACCTGGTCTGAAGCTGGTCTACAGTAGAGCTACACCTTTCTCTAACTGGTCTGAGGCTGGTCAATGCCGGTATAGCTACACCTCTCTCTAACTGGTCTGAAGCTGGTCAATACGGTAGAGCTACACCTCTCTCTAACTGGTCTGAAGCTGGTCTATACAGTAGGCTACACCTCTCTCTAACTGGTCTGAAGCTGGTCCATACCGTAGAGCTACACTTCTCTCTAACTGGTCTGAAGCTGGTCTATACAGTAGAGCTACACCTCTCTCTAACTGGTCTGAAGCTGGTCAATACAGTAGAGCTACACCTCTCTCTAACTGGTCTGAAGCTGGTCTATACAGTAGGCTACACCTCTCTAACTGGTCTGAAGCTGGTCTATACCAGTAGGCTACACCTCTCTCTAACTGGTCTGAAGCTGGTCAATACAGTAGAGCTACACCTCTCTCTAACTGGTCTGAAGCTGGTCAATACAGTGAGCTACACCTCTCTAACTGGTCTGAAGCTGGTCCATACAGTAGAGCTACACTTCTCTCTAACTGGTCTGAAGCTGGTCTATACAGTAGAGCTACACCTCTCTCTAACTGGTCTGAAGCTGGTCAATACAGTAGAGCTACACCTCTCTCTAACTGGTCTGGAAGCTGGTCTATGCAGGTAGGCTACACCTCTCTCTAACTGGTCTGAAGCTGGTCAATACAGTAGAATTGCACACCTCTCTCTAACTGGTCTGAAGCTGGTCTATACAGTGAGCTACCTCTCTCTAAATGGTCTGAAGCTGAGTCAATACAGTAGAGCTACCCTCTCTAACTGGTCTGAAGCTGGTCTATGCAGTAGAGCTGCACCTCTCTCTACCTGGTCTGGAGGCTGGTCTATACAGTGAGCTACACACCTTTCTCGAACTGGTCTGAAGCTGGTCAATACAAGTAGAGCTACACCTCTCTCTAACTGGTCTGAAGCTGGTCTATACAGTAGAGCTACACTCTCTCTAACTGGTCTGAAGCTGGTCTATACAGTAGAGCTACACCTCTCTCTAACTGGTCTGAAGCTGGTCAATACAGTAGAGCTACACCTCTCTCTAACTGGTCTGAAGCTGGTCTATACAGTAGAGCTACACCTCTCTCTAACTGGTCTGAAGCTGGTCTATACAGTAGAGCTACACCTCTCTCTAACTGGTCTGAAGCTGGTCTATACAGTAGAGCTACACCTCTCTCTAACTGGTCTGAAGCTGGTCAATACAGTAGAGCTACACCTCTCTAACTGGTCTGAAGCTGGTCTATACAGTAGAGCTACACCTCTCTCTACCTGGTCTGAAGCTGGTCTATACAGTAGAGCTACACTCTCTCTAACTGGTCTGAAGCTGGTCAATACAGTAGAGCTACACCTCTCTAACTGGTCTGAAGCTGGTCTATACAGTAGAGCTACACCTCTCTCTAACTGGTCTGAAGCTGGTCAATACAGTAGAGCTACACCTCTCTCTAACTGGTCTGAAGCTGGTCTATACAGTAGAGCTACACCTCTCTCTAAATGGTCTGAAGCTGGTCAATACAGTAGAGCTACACCTCTCTCTAACTGGTCTGAAGCTGGTCTATACAGTAGAGCTACACCTCTCTCTACCTGGTCTGGAAGCTGGTCTATACAGTAGAGCTACACCTCTCTCGAACTGGTCTGAAGCTGGTCAATACAGTAGAGCTACACCTCTCTCTAACTGGTCTGAAGCTGGTCAATACAGTAGAGCTACACCTCTCTCTAACTGGTCTGAAGCTGGTCTATACAGTAGAGCTACACCTCTCTCTAACTGGTCTGAAGCTGGTCCATACAGTAGAGCTACACTTCTCTCTAACTGGTCTGAAGCTGGTCTATACAGTAGAGCTACACCTCTCTCTACCTGGTCTGAAGCTGGTCTATACAGTAGAGCTACACCTCTCTCGAACTGGTCTGAAGCTGGTCAATACAGTAGAGCTACACCTCTCTCTAACTGGTCTGAAGCTGGTCTATACCGTAGAGCTACACCTCTCTCTAACTGGTCTGAAGCTGGTCTATACAGTAGAGCTACACCTCTCTCTAACTGGTCTGAAGCTGGTCAATACAGTAGAGCTACACCTCTCTCTAACTGGTCTGAAGCTGGTCAATACAGTAGAGCTACACCTCTCTCTAACTGGTCTGAAGCTGGTCTATACAGTAGAGCTACACCTCTCTCTAACTGGTCTGAAGCTGGTCTATACAGTAGAGCTACACCTCTCTCTAACTGGTCTGAAGCTGGTCTATACAGTAGAGCTACAACTCTCTCTACCTGGTCTGAAGCTGGTCTATACAGTAGAGCTACACCTCTCTCGAACTGGTCTGAAGCTGGTCAATACAGTAGAGCTACACCTCTCTCTAACTGGTCTGAAGCTGGTCTATACAGTAGAGCTACCCCTCTCTCTAAATGGTCTGAAGCTGGTCAATACAGTAGAGCTACCCCTCTCTAACTTGTCTGAAGCTGGTCTATACAGTCGAGCTACACCTCTCTCTACCTGGTCTGAAGCTGGTCTATACATTAGAGCTACACCTCTCTAAACTGGTCTGAAGCTGGTCTATACAGTAGAGCTACACCTCTCTAACTGGTCTGAAGCTGGTCTATACAGTAGAGCTACACCTCTCTAACTGGTCTGAAGCTGGTCAATACAGTAGAGCTACACTCTCTCTAACTGGTCTGAAGCTGGTCTATACAGTAGAGCTACACCTCTCTAACTGGTCTGAAGCTGGTCTATACAGTAGAGCTACACCTCTCTCTAAATGGTCTGAAGCTGGTCAATACAGTAGAGCTACACCTCTCTCTAACTGGTCTGAAGCTGGTCAATACAGTAGAGCTACACCTCTCCTAACTGGTCTGAAGCTGGTCTATACAGTAGAGCTACACCTCTCTCTAACTGGTCTGAAGCTGGTCCATACAGTAGAGCTACACT
>NW_026278023.1:0-527 GCF_023373465.1 Oncorhynchus keta | reverse complement strand
CACAGCACTGGGCCTGACCTCACGAGGCTCAGAGTAGAGAACACTACTGATACCACTGTACCACAGCACTGGGCCTGACCTCACGAGGCTCAGAATCAGAGAACACTACTGATACCACTGTACCACAGCACTGGGCCTGGCCTCACGAGGCTCAGAGAACACTACTGATACCACTGTACCACAGCACTGGGCCTGACCTCACGAGGCTCAGAGTCAGAGAACACTACTGATACCACTGTACCACAGCACTGGGCCTGACCTCACGAGGCTCAGAGTCAGAGAACACTACTGATACCACTGTACCACAGCACTGGGCCTGGCCTCACGAGGCTCAGAGAACACTACTGATACCACTGTACCACAGCACTGGGCCTGGCCTCACGAGGCTCAGAGAACACTACTGATACCACTGTACCACAGCACTGGGCCTGGCCTCACGAGGCTCAGAGAACACTACTGATACCACTGTACCACAGCACTGGGCCTGGCCTCACGAGGCTCAGAGAACACTACTGATACCACTGTAC
>NW_026278022.1:0-2644 GCF_023373465.1 Oncorhynchus keta | reverse complement strand
GGCTGGGGTCTGTATCCAGTAGATCAGTAGAGGAGAGGGGGTCTCTGCAGGTTTCCAGCTTGAGTCTTGTAGCAGGTAGAGAGAGGGTTCTGTTGAGGGTCCGTGGACCCTAATGATGCTGAGACTGAGGGGTGCTCCTCTTTTATGTGAAAAACTGGGGGTGTGTTTTAGGCCAGGGGTCCAATCATGAGATGGCACAAGGTGTGCATGCGGTGTGCACGTGAAGGCCTGATGGAGTTTGGTCCAATGAGATCTTTCCCTTTGTTTAAGTAAAGGGGTCTGTTTGTCTGTAAGGTGTAGGGGAGCCTCTGCCATAGAAACCAATGCGAAGGATGGAACTTAGCCTGGGGTGCTGTGTAGGATGTGGGGTCCCAGAGGTGTAAAGTAAATTTTAGGTAAGACTAGAAGTTTTAGGGGTTAGAATAAGCCAAACGTGGAGTTTCTGTGATGAGTAGAAGTATTAGATCCTCCTCTGAGAAAGTAGTGTTTAACCTCTGTGCCTCCATGACTTGTGTGTTAGCGTCCCAGCGGTCTGCTCTTTGTTGAGTTGGGCCTAGAAGGAACCCAAGATGAGGTTCCTGTAGCATTCAGGAGTAAGTTGAGGTAGGGTGGACATCTGTAGGTTTCGAGAATGAGAGACATAGTTGGTTCTGTATTATCCATAGGTCTATCTGAAGCTTTCAAAGGTGGTGGACATCTTTTCAATTGTTAGAGTGCAGAAAGGAGCGATGAAGGTCGTGAACTTTGGTCATTTCCAGGTGTGTGGGGAACTAGTAACCTTGTTCTTTTGTTGAGGGTAGTGGTAGGTAGTGTTTTGGGGGTAGTTTCAGTTTGGCCAGCTTGGAAGTGTTCCTAAACTGTTCGTCTTTAGTTGGTGCTTTTAGCGGGAGTATAGCTTCCATCGCGTTTTCGTCCATTTGGGATCCTGGGTATATAGTAGATTTGGCCGTGTTGTTTAGTTAACGTCCACTTGGGGAATGGGAGGTATGGGTTCAAAAAATTTTTTGCTGTTTCCAGTGATGTTTGTCCTCCGAAGGTGATGGGACCACTCCAGAAGGGGAGAGACTTACCTGGGGGAATACTTACCTGGGGGAGGGTCTGGTGTAGGATGTTGGTATTGTTCTGGGTTTTTTTTTGTTATGTGGGTGTATGGTGCAGGGGGTGTGAGTGTGTAGGGCCTATATAGTAATTTTTATTATTTTGCTCCTAAGTTGGAGATACGGTCGTCAGGATGGGTAAAGAAATCTCTTACATCTCAAGGCAGTATGGTGAATCCAGTTCTTTGTAGAAAAAGGTATTTGTCTTTAGCTGGGGGGAATCCTCTTCGGTGGGAAGAAGGTGGGGGCATTTGGGGAAGGGGTTTTCTTTTCGTTGAAAAAGGGGGGTGGGTCTGAGAGGAATCCTCTTCAGAAAAAAAAGTTGTATTTGGGGAAAGGGGTCTTCTTCGTTGAAAAGAGGGGGGTTCTTTGGGAGGAATCCTCTTCTGTAAAAAAAAGTTGGGGTATTGGGGAAAGGGGTTTTCTTTCGTTGAAAAAAGGGGGGTTCTTTGGGAGGAATCCTCTTCTGTGAAAAAGTTGGGGTATTGGGGAAAGGGGTCTTCTTTCGTTTGGAAAAGAGGGGGGTTGGAATCTTCGAAGAATCCTCTTCGGTGGAAAAAGGTGGGATATTGGGGAAGGGGCCCTTGTTAAAAAAGGGGGGTAAAGTAGGTGGTGTATATCCAGGGGTCAGGGGAGTAGAGTAGGGTTATTTTAGTTGGTATGTAATCTAAGATTTATTTTAAACCTGTTCGCCATCAAACCAATCCAGAAGGTACGAGGTGGAAAACCTTGTACAGGGTCAGATTTGGGAGGATCCTAGTAGGTGTAAGGGAATAACATTTCCTTGGTTTGCCGTTGGCCCATACCTCTACATCCTGCAACGCAGCGGTGACTCGCCAAGTGTTTGGTTTCTAGTTTTGAGTCGGTTGATCCACTTCCATCTCTGACACGTGGAAACCGGAGGGGGGCGGGAAGGGTTGCACTCCACATCATATACGCGGGGTCGGAGGGCACGGGCGCGGCCGGCCAAAGTTATGGGCCCCATGGTAGCCCACTTGTAGATTAACCCGTTGGTTGGGTTAAAGGACTGTCTGTCTGTAGGGTTAAGGTTAGGTATGGCTTAAGAATGGTTAAGGTTAGGGTTTTAGGGTTAGGGTAAGATGTTTAAAGAAGGTTTAAGGTTAGGGTTAAAATTTAGGTATGGGTTTTGGGGATGGTTAAGGTTAGGGTTAGGTTAGTAAAGGTATAGAAAAGGTTAAGTTTTAGGTGGGGTCTGTCACCTCAACTTGGGATCAGGCAAAGCCCTTGAGCTGCGCCCCTTATGCAGGTATCGTCCTCGGTTGGTTGCCATGTCCATGTCGAGTGGTATGGTCATGATGTCCAGGTCCGCTGTGTCAACGGAGGTGGAAAGCATAGTGCAACTTAGGAGTTTTTGCTCTCTTTCGATCCTTCTTCTTTAGCTCCATGTTGTCTATGTATCAACCTCAGTGTTCACAATCTTTGGTCCTGGATGTTTTCAATCATGTGTATGATTGGGAGTTATTCCCTTCCAGGATCCTAATTCCAAATCAACCCATGTCTAGTCGAATCCAGCTGGTCTGTATGGG
>NW_026278020.1:0-1105 GCF_023373465.1 Oncorhynchus keta | reverse complement strand
AGGACAGTGTGTGTTTCCTGGGACCAGAAGTCCTTTACTATCCTTGTGGGGACCTGAAGTCCTTGATCTACTCATTTACAGGACAGTGTGTGTTTGGTTTTCTACTATTTGCAGGACAGTTGTGGGGTTTACCTTGTAAGAAGTCCTTGATCTACTCATTTACAGGACAGTGTGGTTTTTGGTTTTACTATCCTTGTGGGGACCAGAAGTCCTTGATCTACTCATTTACAGGACAGTGTGTGTTTGGTTTTACTATCCTTGTGGGGACCAGAAGTCCTTGATCTACTCATTTACAGGACAGTGTGTGTTTTTGGTTTTACTATCCTTGTGGGGACCAGAAGTCCTTGATCTACTCATTTACAGGACAGTGTGTGTTTTTGGTTTTACTATCCTTGTGGGGACCAGAAGTCCTTGATCTACTCATTTACAGGACAGTGTGTGTTTGGTTTTACTATCCTTGTGGGGACCAGAAGTCCTTGATCTACTCATTTACAGGACAGTGTGTTTTGGTTTTACTATCCTTGTGGGGACCAGAAGTCCTTGATCTACTCATTTACAGGACAGTGTGTTTTTGGTTTTACTATCCTTGTGGGGACCAGAAGTGCTATCCTTGTGGGGACCTCCTTGATCTCATTTACAGGACAGTGTGTTTTGGTTTTACTATCCCAGAAGTCCTTGATCTACTCATTTACAGGGGTGTTTTTGGTTTACTATCCTTGTGGGGACCTGAAGTCCTTGATCTACTCATTTACAGGACAGTGTGTTTTTGGTTTACTATCCTTGTGGGGACCAGAAGTCCTTGATCTACTTATTTACAGGACAGTGTGTGTGTTTTTGGTTTTACTATCCTTGTGGGGACCAGAAGTCCTTGATCTACTTATTTACAGGACAGTGTGTGTTTTGGTTTTACTATCCTTGTGGGGACCTGAAGTCCTTGATCTACTCATTTACAGGACAGTGTGTGTTTTGGTTTTACTATCCTTGTGGGGACCAGAAGTCCTTGATCTACTCATTTACAGGACAGTGTGTGTTTACTATCCTTGTAGGGGACCAGAAGTCAGCAGTCTACTCATTTACAGGACAGTGTGTGTTTGGTTTTACTATC
>NW_026278019.1:0-4090 GCF_023373465.1 Oncorhynchus keta | reverse complement strand
TTGTGGGGACCTGAAGTCCTTGATCTACTCATTTACAGGACAGTGTGTGTTTGGTTTTACTATCCTTGTGGGGACCAGAAGTCCTTGATCTACATTTACATTTACATTTAAGTCATTTAGCAGACGCTCTTATCCAGAGCGACTTACAAATTGGTGCATACACCTTATGACAACCAGTGGAACAGCCACTTGCATCTAAATCTTGTTGGGGGAGAAGGGGGGTGAGAAGGATTACTTACCCTTACTTACCCTATCCTAGGTATTCCTTGAAGAGGTGGGGTTTCAGGTGTCTCCGGAAGGTGGTGATTGACTCCGCTGTCCTGGCGTCGTGAGGGAGTTTGTTCCACCATTGGGGGCCAGAGCAGCGAACAGTTTTGACTGGGCTGAGCGGGAACTGTACTTCCTCAGTGGTAGGGAGGCGAGCAGGCCAGAGGTGGATGAACGCAGTGCCCTTGTTTGGGTGTAGGGCCTGATCAGAGCCTGGAGGTACTGAGGTGCCGTTCCCTCACAGCTCCGTAGGCGAGCACCATGGTCTTGTAGCGGATGCGAGCTTCAACTGGAAGCCAGTGGAGAGAGCGGAGGAGCGGGGTGACGTGAGAGAACTTGGGAAGGTTGAACACCAGACGGGCTGCGGCGTTCTGGATGAGTTGTAGGGGTTTAATGGCACAGGCAGGGAGCCCAGCCAACAGCGAGTTGCAGTAATCAAGACGGGAGATGACAAGTGCCTGGATTAGGACCTGCGCCGCTTCCTGTGTGAGGCAGGGTCGTACTCTGCGGATGTTGTAGAGCATGAACCTACAGGAACGGGACACCGCCTTGATGTTAGTTGAGAACGTCAGGGTGTTGTCCAGGATCACGCCAAGGTTCTTAGCGCTCTGGGAGGAGGACACAATGGAGTTGTCAACCGTGATGGCGAGATCATGGAACGGGCAGTCCTTCCCCCGGGAGGAAGAGGAGCTCCGTCTTGCTGAGGTTCAGCTTGAGGTGGTGATCCGTCATCCACACTGATATGTCTGCCAGACATGCAGAGATGCGATTCGCCACCTGGTCATCAGAAGGGGGAAAGGAGAAGATTAATTGTGTGTCGTCTGCATAGCAATGATAGGAGAGACCATGTGAGGTTATGACAGAGCCAAGTGACTTGGTGTATAGCGAGAATAAGAGAGGGCCTAGAACAGAGCCCTGGGGGACACCAGTGGTGAGAGCGCGTGGTGAGGAGACAGATTCTCGCCACGCCACCTGGTAGGAGCGACCTGTCAGGTAGGACGCAATCCAAGCGTGGGCCGCGCCGGAGATGCCCAACTCGGAGAGGGTGGAGAGGAGGATCTGATGGTTCACAGTATCGAAGGCAGCCGATAGGTCTAGAAGGATGAGAGCAGAGGAGAGAGAGTTAGCTTTAGCAGTGCGGAGCGCCTCCGTGATACAGAGAAGAGCAGTCTCAGTTGAATGACTAGTCTTGAAACCTGACTGATTTGGATCAAGAAGGTCATTCTGAGAGAGATAGCGGTAGAGCTGGCCAAGGACGGCACGCTCAAGAGTTTTGGAGAGAAAAGAGAGAAGGGATACTGGTCTGTAGTTGTTGACATCGGAGGGATCGAGTGTAGGTTTTTTCAGAAGGGGTGCAACTCTCGCTCTCTTGAAGACGGGAGGGACGTAGCCAGCGGTCAGGGATGAGTTGATGAGCGAGGTAAGGTAAGGGAGAAGGTCTCCGGAAATGGTCTGGAGAAGAGAGGAGGGGATAGGGTCAAGCGGGCAGGTTGTTGGGCGGCCGGCCGTCACAAGACGCGAGATTTCATCTGGAGAGAGAGGGGAGAAAGAGGTCAGAGCATAGGGTAGGGCAGTGTGAGCAGAACCAGCGGTGTCGTTTGACTTAGCAAACGAGGATCGGATGTCATCGACCTTCTTTTCAAAATGGTTGACGAAGTCATCTGCAGAGAGGGAGGAGGGAGGGGGGAGGATTCAGGAGGGAGGAGAAGGTGGCAAAGAGCTTCCTAGGGTTAGAGGCAGATGCTTGGAATTTAGAATGGTAGAAAGTGGCTTTAGCAGCAGAGACAGAGGAGGAAAATGTAGAGAGGAGGGAGTGAAAGGATGCCAGGTCCGCAGGGAGGCGAGTTTTCCTCCATTTCCGCCGGCTGCCCGGAGCCCTGTTCTGTGAGCTCGCAATGAGTCGTCGAGCCACGGAGCGGGAGGGGAGGACCGAGCCGGCCTGGAGGATAGGGGACATAGGGAGTCAAAGGATGCAGTAAGGGAGGAGAGGAGGGTTGAGGAGGCAGAATCAGGAGATAGGTTGGAGAAAGTTTGAGCAGAGGGAAGAGAAGATAGGATGGAAGAGGAGAGAGTAGCGGGGGAGAGAGAGCGAAGATTGGGACGGCGCGATACCATCCGAGTAGGGGCAGTGTGGGAAGTGTTGGATGAGAGCGAGAGGGAAAAGGATACAAGGTAGTGGTCGGAGACTTGGAGGGGAGTTGCAATGAGGTTAGTGGAAGAACAGCATCTAGTAAAGATGAGGTCAAGCGTATTGCCTGCCTTGTGAGTAGGGGGAGGGTGAGAGGGTGAGGTCAAAAGAGGAGAGGAGTGGAAAGAAGGAGGCAGAGAGGAATGAGTCAAAGGTAGACGTGGGGAGGTTAAAGTCGCCCAGAACTGTGAGAGGTGAGCCGTCCTCAGGAAAGGAGCTTATCAAGGCATCAAGCTCATTGATGAACTCTCCGAGGGAACCTGGAGGGCGATAAATGATAAGGATGTTAAGCTTGAAAGGGCTGGTAACTGTGACAGCATGGAATTCAAAGGAGGCAATAGACAGATGGGTAAGGGGAGAAAGAGAGAAAGACCACTTGGGAGAGATGAGGATCCCGGTGCCACCACCCCGCTGACCAGAAGCTCTCGGGTGTGCGAGAACACGTGGGCGGACGAGGAGAGAGCAGTAGGAGTAGCAGTGTTATCTGTGGTGATCCATGTTTCCGTCAGTGCCAAGAAGTCAAGGGACTGGAGGGAGGCATAGGCTGAGATGAACTCTGCCTTGTTGGCCGCAGATTGGCAGTTCCAGAGGCTACCAGAGACCTGGAACTCCACGTGGGTCGTACGCGCTGGGACCACCAGGTTAGGTGGTCGCGGCCACGCGGTGTGGAGCGTTTGTATGGTCTGTGCAGAGAGGAGAGAACAGGGATAGACAGACACATAGTTGACAGGCTACAGAAAAGGCTACGCTAATGCAAGGAAATTGAATGACAAGCGGACTACACGTCTCGAATGTTCAGAAAGTTAAGCTTACGTAGCAAGAATCTTATTGACTAAAATGATTAAAATGATACAGTACTGCTAAAGTAGGCTAGCTGGCAGTAGCTGCGTTGTTGACACTACACTAATCAAGTCGTTCCGTTGAGTGTAATAATTCTACAGTGCTGCTATTCGGGGCTAGCTGGCTAGCTAGCAGTGTTGTTTACGTTACGTTGAGTTAAAAGAACGACAATAGCTGGCTAGCTAACCTAGGGAATCGGTCTAGACTACACAATTATCTTTGAAACAAAGACGGCTATGCAGCTAGCCACGATCAAACAAATCAAACCGCTGCACTGCAATGAAACGAAAATGTGAAACCACCTGACCGGGTTGTTGAATTCAAAACAGCAGACGTTGGCTAGCTGTTAGCAGTTAGCTGTTGGCTAGCTAGCAGAGTCTCCTACGTTAAGGACGACAAATAGCTGGCTAGCGAACCTCAGTGAATTAAGATAATCACTCCAAGGCTACACACACTAAACTACACAATTATCTTGGAAACAAAGACAGCTATGTAGCTAGTTAACACTGAACTAATCAAGTCGTACAGTTGAGTGAATAGCACTACAGTGATGCTAATCTGTGTGCGTTAGCTAGCTCCTGGGCGAATAGCAGTGAAGGCTACGTTAGGGCGACGAAATACGATAATTATGCAATTATCTCTGATACAAGGACGGCTATGTAGCTAGCTAAGAAGAATTGCTAAGATTAGACAAATCAACCGTTGTACTATAATGAAATGTAATGAAAAAGTTATAAAAGTTATACAACCTGCAGAGCGAAGTGCGAATGCGACCGCCGCTCCAACCGGAACCGG
>NW_026278017.1:0-792 GCF_023373465.1 Oncorhynchus keta | reverse complement strand
TCTAGTCCCCACACCACCAGAGGGATATCAACAGACCACCAACTTACTACCCTGAGACCAGGCTGAGTATAGTCCCCACACCACTAGAGGGATATCAACAGACCACTGTCGTGTCTCTCTATGCCGGATTAATTGCTAAGACATGCTATTCTATAAAATAATTTCTCCGTAATTAATATCACCTGATTGAGCTAATCATGTAAATGTAATTAACTAGAGAGTCGGGCACCACAAAATAATATTTATAGAGATGTCATCTTCCGAATAAACTCTTAAAGACCTATAATTATTTTACATCAATAGCAGTCAATATCAATCGTCATCTTACTTCAGTCTCATAATCTGAAAGTTGTAAATTCTTGGTTATCTGCAAGAACCCTGGCTAACAATTTGAATCAGCAATACAAAATTGGGTTGAATTATTTATTCACTAAATACCTAACCAATCACCCAAAACTACATATACAAAGAATGAATTATACCTGGATAATTCTTTACGCCATAAATGAAAACGTCCTAGTGGGCGGGAACAGATTTGACAGCTTGTTACACAAAGGAAAAGGGGCTGGGTTGAGTGAAAGAGTGGGAAGACAGGAACAAAGGCGAAGCTGTGCTATTGTAAATACAGTACTCTTATGCATTCATTCAGCTATGCTATCGTAAATACAGTATCTTATGCATTCATTCAGCTATGCTATACGTAAAATACAGTATCTTATGCATTCATTCAGCTATGCTATCGTAAATACAGTATCTTATGCATTCTAAATTATCGCCCATTTGGAAAAGGAA
>NW_026278016.1:0-5011 GCF_023373465.1 Oncorhynchus keta | reverse complement strand
GGCCTGTTGCACAAAAGTAGAATTAAGACATCCGGGATAAATGACTAAGCTGAGCTCAATGAAGCCAAAACATGTGCGTCCAGGCTTAATTGGTTGCACAAAGACCAAGCCAGGATGAGCAGACACGGATTCATTAAGCCGGGTGAAACCAATCCTGGATAGGTGCGCGCTCACGGCTCACTCAAATAGACCCCGCCACAGATCACAGATTAACTGATTTACCATGGCAACTAGAGCCGCGTACTTTTCCCCGTCGGAAGCACAAATCCTCATGGAGGCATACGAGGAGGTAAAAGATATAATTAAGAAGAAAGGCAACACCGCCACAGTGATAAAGCAAAGAGAAAAAGCGTGGCAAAGTATTGCAGACCGCCTGAATGCGTAAGTAGTGCACAATTACACACTCACCGCTCCGCTGAAACATCACAATTACAATTCAAATATTTAATTCACATCTCCAAAAACGCAGTTGTACTGTAATTATGAAACGGTTAAATTTTTAATTGAAATGCACTGCAGATATGAGTGAAATTGTGTAAAGTAAGTCCATCACACTGTATAAAGCTATGATAAATTATTATTAAAGCCTTACATTATTATTTAACGTTACTACGCTCAGTACGGTTTAATCTTTAGCCGTTGTATCACTCTGCTTCTTATGTTGTCCACCGTTTTTTTGTGTTTCTCCTGCTTTCATTAATGTAAAGCTGCTTGACAGAATGAAACACCAGAAAAGTGCTATATAAATAAAAATGTAATTGAATAAATAGATGAGCTTACAATAATAATCACTTTAATTTATATAGCGCCTTTCAAAGGGACCCAAGGTCGCAGTTGCTCACTGCACTGCAAAATGTCTTTCTTACTTAGTATTTTTGTCTTGTTTTCAGTAAAAAAAAAATCTAAAAACATCCTGAATATTTTCTTGAGCAAAATTACCTAGAAAATAAGCAAAAAAATCTGCCAGTGAAACGAGAACTTTTCTAAAATTAAGTGTTTATGGGAAAAAGTAAACTTATTTCAAGAGAATTTTATTATATTGACAGATTTTTTATTTGCTTGTTTTAAGCACACATTTACTTAAAGTTTATATTTTTGTCTAAACTATACTTATTTTGCTAGGTCATTTAGCAAATCAAGAAAATACATCTTTATTTAAGTTTTTAAAAAAAATATTTTTACTGAAAACAAGACAAAAATACCAAGTAATTTTTGCAGTGTGACTCATTAAAATGTGTGTGTGTGTGTGTATTAAACATGAACGGGCCAAAAACGGACATGGCAGCAGGTCAAAATCAAATACAAGAACATTCTGCAGAATGGTATGGTCCCTGACTAATATTTAACAAAGCACAAGCATATATTGTACCCAGAAGGTGCCTGCTCACACATTGTCTGTACTGTTTTAGCAGTGAAAAAGAATACCCACAGACAAGGCACGGGTGGTGGGTCACCAAAGGCTGACCTTACCCCAGCAGAGGACATGGCCTTGGAGCTAAATAAAGGCAGGCCCGTCTTAGAGGGGATCCCTGGGGGAAAGAGACGAGCATAGGTTCCTCCCAAGATGCCACCCGCTTCATTCAAGGTATGTCCTTCCATCTCTACATGGGATACAACCACATTCATATTGAATCAATTTGGACTGTCTGACTTTGGTTTACCTATTGCCTTGCAGTGTCTGGCAGCACTGTGTTCCTGTTAGAGCCACCAGCACAAGCACCAGACGATGCTGATCCAGTGAGTACTCCATCAAAGGCATACTGTAGGCCTGGCATGTCTTGTCTACTAGCTTCAATATGAATCCGATTAAATGTGATAGGGTGAAGGCCCCAGTGCAGCAGCAACAGCACATGATGGAGACGATGATGATGAGGGAGGAGACCATCTCTCTGGATTCCAGAAGGCATGAGGTATCATGGTAAGACTGTGAAAGTACTATTTACTCTACAATGGTGAGGAGTCCTCATCAAAATCAAAAAATCTAATTTCTTTTACAGGACCCAGATGCTATACAGTGGGAAAACCAGCCTGGCAACATAGTGCGTATTAATAAAAGGACACCAAATCCTGCCAAATTCCAGCTGCGCTAATTGTATTGTGTTCACAGAGCTCACAAGCTATCAGAAAGTTGTATGGCAACCACCTCCGGCGCCAAATAGAACTGGCAGACATAGACATTCAGTACAAGAAGAAAAAGATGGAAAATCTTGCACTGGAGTCCGAAATAAAAGAGGACAATTAGGAAACTGGACCTTGAAATAAAAAAACTTGAGAGGGAGGTGAGATATGTCTTCAATGTACACTGTATGCTAACTGTAACACAAATGTATTAATCATTATTTGTATTTCCTCCCCCAGCTCCAAGAAGATGACACAGCTCAAAATAAAAATTAGGTATATTCTCGTAAAGTCAAGTGAGCCATGACATATGAGCTCTTATTGTGAGCACACAGGACGGTGGCATCTTTCTAAGGTTTTTTTTATTTTCCCAGCAATCAGTACAACCAAGTCATCGTTATAAGGCATCGCCCTCTTTTGCCCACCCCCAGCACCAGGTGTGGCCACTAGCCTATATGAAGGCCCAAAATTGTGTGTTCCTTTCTGCTCTGACAATGGCATGCCCATTCGTGCGAGATGTGGTGGATGAAGAAGCACTTGTGCTGAGGAGAGCCTTCAGGCGAGAAAGGGTCTTCAGGGACCGGTTGGACCCACTGGCCTTCCTGACGACCATCTATATGAAAGATACAGGTTTTCTGCAGATGGCATCAGGTATCTATGCAGACTACTGGGTCCCAGGATTAAGCACCGCACTGCACGGAGCCATGCACTGAGTGTGGAGCAAATGGTTTGTGTGGCCTTGCGCTTTTTTTGCTAGTGGAGCCTTCCTGTACTCAGTGGGGGATGCAGAACAGCTGAACAAGGCCACAATTTGCCGCACAATAAGGAGTGTGTGTCTGGCTATCAAAGCATTAGCAGATGTCTTCATCTCCTTCCTGGCCACAGAAGACTCTGTGACATCAAAGAGGAGTTCTATAGGATTGCAGGTAAGAGGATCTACAAATTACAGGACAACTGTTAACACATAGTAGGATACTCATTACTTTGTGTGACAGGTTTCCCCAATGTCATTGGTGCAGTGGACTGCACACACATAAGGATAAAAGCCCCCTCAGGTGCCCATGAGGCCGATTTTGTGAATAGGAAATCCTTTCACAGCATTAATGTTCAGGTGAACATAACTTTTTGATATTGTCCATTGACGAACACTCTGCATTGCCAGTGATGTGCATTGATTGGTGTAATATTCCTCATCTTATGATTTCAGATGGTCTGCAATGCTGACTGTGTGATCAGCAATGTTGTGGCAAATGGCCTGGCTCAGTCCATGACTCCAGAATCTTTCGGGCCTCTGAAATCTATCAGTGCCTATCACAAGGTAAGCCACACAACCCCTATTTATAACCATCATGGCTGTGTCAAGAATATCACTGTGTTTATGAGGTAGTAATGATGAGATTTTGTGTTGACAGGTGAATTCTCTGGTGTGTTGCTGGGAGACAGGGGGTATGGCTGCCAGCCTTTTCTCCTGACACCTTTCACAGACCCCCAGGAAGCACAGCAGGCCTACAACCATGCCCATGCCAGGACCAGGGCCAGAGTTGAAATGACCTTTGGCCTCCTGAAGGCACGCTTTCACTGCCTTCACAAATTAAGGGTCAGCCCTGTTAGGGCATGTGATATTACTGTGGCTTGTGCTGTCCTCCACAATGTGGCCTGCCCTGAGGAAGGAGAGGGCCCCCAGAGTGCCACCAGCCATGGACTGGGACAATCCGGCAATCTTCCTGATGACGACAGTGGTCGGCTGCTGAGGGACCAATATGTGTTGAATTATTTTAGTTAGTATGTGTGCTTTCAATTTTGGTTAAATATGTCCTGCGGTGGCAGAGGAATTTGGGTTTTTTGGGTTCGTTTTTTACGAATTTGGCCTCTTATGATGTTTGTGCGGTATACTGTGTGTAATACAAGGCTGCATGGAGGCTACCATCCCATTCATTTGTCTGTTCAGTTGATGTGTATGGATTTGTCCTGCATTTATTTTAGTGTGCAGACATGCAGGGTGTGTTATATACAGACTTTGAATGTGTATGTATCATTTTGTATATGCTTGGATTCTGTGCTTTCCATCTTGTAGAGTCACTGACTTCAGTTTCGAAAGGAGCTGATGGTTTACCTGCTTTGTTTTTGTCCTTATTCAATAAAGGAACATAATGTTACACATTGTGTTTTTATATTCATATGGAATGTGTATTTGTTTATATGACAGAGTACTAGGGCCACACTGAAGAAAAAGGATAAAGTCATACATTTATGAGGCTGGTTCTTTCTGCAGAAAAGCTACATATTGTTTTTACAGTTTTGATACTTATGACAATGTGATACTTAATATTCTGGCACATCAGCATGTCTTTGTTTATGAAACCATACTGAAGTACAATTTCACGAAATGCCCCGCATCTGTCATTTTAACAACTGTCCTCCTTTAAAACAACTGGTTACAATATTATGACTTGTCTTTTTTTCCCTCTGTGGCCCTAATATTCTATCATTTTATATATAGTCTATGGGAAACTGTAAATTATCTAATGATAGCAACATCTAAAAATCATTTTTTATCCAAAATCATTGAAATTAATGATCACAAACGTTTAAATAATGACAGTGGGTCTAGTTATATGTGATAACAATGTATAGTGAGCAGTGAAATAACTATTGGTTTCCATTTGTGGTGACTGCTGACTGACATTAGGGATGAGATTAAATAGATCCTGGAATTTAGCCTGGTCTGGAGCAGGCTAGCTCCACAGAATAAATCTCCATGGTAATTTATACCATAACATATCCTCCTGCCCCCTATCCATCTTTAGTGCAACCGGATTACGGATCAATTGAGCCAGGATCACCAAGATATCCTGGCTTAATCCCTTATCCTAGTTTTGTGCAACAGGCCCCG
>NW_026278015.1:0-1823 GCF_023373465.1 Oncorhynchus keta | reverse complement strand
GTGGAATGTGTTGTATTATCACCAGATAGGTCCAGAGGAATGTGTTGTATTATCACCAGATAGGTCCAGTGGAATGTGTTGTATTATCACCAGATAGGTCCAGTGGAATGTGTTGTATTATCACCAGATAGGTCCAGTGGAATGTGTTGTATTATGTGCTAGCCTCTCTACACTGGCTTCCTGTCAAAGCAAGGGCTGATTTCAAGGGCTGATTTCAAGGTTTTACTGCTAACCTACAAAGCATTACATGGGCTTGCTCCTACCTACCTCTCTGATTTGGTCCTGCCGTACATACCTACACGTACGCTACGGTCACAAGACGCAGGCCTCCTAATTGTCCCTAGAATTTCTAAGCAAACAGCTGGAGGCAGGGCTTTCTCCTATAGAGCTCCATTTTTATGGAACGGTCTGCCTACCCATGTCAGAGACGCAAACCTCGGTCTCAACCTTTAAGTCTTTACTGAAGACTCATCTCTTCAGTGGGTCATATGATTGAGTGTAGTCTGGCCCAGGAGTGGGAAGGTGAACGGAAAGGCTCTGGAGCAACGGAGCCGCCCTTGCTGTCTCTGCCTGGCCGGTTCCCCTCTTTCCACTGGGATTCTCTGCCTCTAACCCTGTTACGGGGGCTGAGTCACTGGCTTGCTGGGGCTCTCTCGTGCCGTCCCTGGGGGGTGCGTCACCTGGAGTGGGTTGATTCACTGTTGTGGTCGGCCTGTCTGGGTTGCCCCCCTTGGGTTGTACCGTGGCGGAGATCTTTGTGGGCTATACTCGGCCTTGTCTCAGGATGGTAAGTTGGTGGTTGAAGATATCCCTCTAGTGGTGTGGGGGATGTGCTTTGGCAAAGTGGGTGGGGTTATATCCTTCCTGTTTGGCCCTGTCCGGGGTGTCCTCGGATGGGGCCACAGTGTCTCCTGACCCCTCCTGTCTCAGCCTCCAGTATTTATGCTGCAGTAGTTTATGTGTCGGGGGCTAGGGTCAGTTTGTTATATCTGGAGTACTTCTCCTGTCCTATTCGGTGTCCTGTGTGAATCTAAGTGTGCGTTCTCTAATTCTCTCCTTCTCTCTTTCTTTCTCTCTCTCGGAGGACCTGAGCCCTAGGACCATGTCCCAGGACTACCTGACATGAGGACTCCTTGCTGTCCCCAGTCCACCTGGCCATGCTCCTGTTCCAGTTTCAACTGACCTGAGCCCTAGGACCGTGCCCCAGGACTACCTGACATGAAGGCTCCTTGCTGTCCCCAGTCCACCTGACTGTGCTGCTGCTCCAGTTTCAACTGTTCTGCCTTATTATTATTCGACCATGCTGGTCATTTTATGAACATTTGAACATCTTGGTCATGTTCTGTTATAATCTCTACCCGGCACAGCCAGAAGAGGACTGGCCACCCCACATAGCCCGGTTCCTCTCTAGGTTTCTTCCTAGGTTTTGGCCTTTCTAGGGAGTTTTTCCTAGCCACCGTGCTTTTACACCTGCATTGTTTGCTGTTTGGGGTTTTAGGCTGGGTTTCTGTACAGCACTTTGAGATATCAGCTGATGTACGAAGGGCTATATAAATAAATTTGATTTGATTTTGATTTGATTTGTATTATCACCAGATAGGTCCAGTGGAATGTGTTGTATTATCACCAGATAGGTCCAGTGGAATGTGTTGTATTATCACCAGATAGGTCCAGTGGAATGTGTTGTATTATCACCAGATAGGTCCAGTGGAATGTGTTGTATTATCACCAGATAGGTCCAGTGGAATGTGCTGTATTATCCCACACCAGATAGGTCCAGTGGAATGTGTTGTATTATCACCAGATAGGTCCAGTGGAATGTG
>NW_026278014.1:0-655 GCF_023373465.1 Oncorhynchus keta | reverse complement strand
ACAGGCGGGGAGACACATGACAGGCGGGGAGACACAGGCAGACAGGCGGGAGACACATGCAGACAGGCGGGGAGACACAGGCAGGCGGGGAGACACAGGCAGACAGGGGAGACACATGCAGACAGGCGGGAGACACATGCAGACAGGCGGGGAGACACATGCAGACAGGCAGGGAGACACATGCAGACAGGCGGGGAGACACAGGCAGACAGGCGGGAGACACATGCAGACAGGCAGGAGACACATGCAGACAGGCAGGGAGACACATGCAGACAGGCGGGAGACACAGGCAGACAGGCGGGGAGACACATGCAGACAGGCGGGGAGACACAGGCAGACAGGCGGGGAGACACAGGCAGACAGGCGGGGAGACACAGGCAGACAGGCGGGGAGACACAGGCAGACAGGCGGGAGACACATGCAGACAGGCGGGGAGACACATGCAGACAGGCAGGGAGACACATGCAGACAGGCAGGGAGACACATGCAGACAGGCAGGGAGACACATGCAGACAGGCGGGGAGACACATGCAGACAGGCGGGAGACACATGCAGACAGGCGGGGAGACACATGCAGACAGGCGGGGGAGACACATGCAGACAGGCAGGGAGACACATGCAGACAGGCGGGGAGACACATGCAGACATGCGGGGA
>NW_026278013.1:0-3226 GCF_023373465.1 Oncorhynchus keta | reverse complement strand
GGCTAGCTAGCATAAGAAGAGAAGAAGGAAAGAAACATTCAATCAAACTGAAAGAAAGGCGAAGCGCTCTTCAATGGGGTCCCCCGTTTCTTTGCAGAGCCCGCTATCTTGTTTCAAGAGAAATTGACTGACAGACAGAGGTGGGCCAGGATAGTGACTTAAAGATACATTAGCGACTTTTTCCAAAAAAACACATGCCAGTGACTGAGTGAGTGACTGAGGGAGGGAGGAGCCGCCGGCTTTTGCCTACCCGCTGAGGTCTGTCGAGACCCCCGGGGGCCCGGCGGTTGCAGGGTTCCATTTGTGGGTTATCGCTTCTCGGCCTTTTGGCTCAGATCAAGCTCTGAGGTGCCCCAGAGCCCGCTGAGTCAGAGGTCGAAGGCCGGTGGGCGTTAAGAGTTTTTTGGGAATTTTTTTCCCTCCAAATTTTTTTTCAGAAAACGGATTACAGGGTCGGTTCCGAGGGCCGGACTGAAGAACACCATTCAGTTTGCATGGAAGAAGGACGAAGAAGTTCGAATGCCAAGAGATACATTTGGAAGAACTGTGCTGATGGGGGCCCTGAAACTGAAGATACCAGAGGTGATGTGTCTCCAAGGCAACACTATGGAAGAGGCTTATGACGTGACTCTTCACACAGAAGGGATGTGCGATGTGGTGATGGACAGAGCAAAAGCGGCGGCTGGGGAGAGGCCTTTGTCATTGTTCGACATAACGTGCCTGGCAAAGACCAACTTTAGGACGATAAATGTACATATGTACAATCCGCATGTGGCGGACAGTACGATAGGAGCTTTCCTGGGCCGGTATTGCGATGTGACGTCGGGGGCAAGGTACGTGAAGGACTCATTGGGGTTCTGGAATGGACGCCGCCAGTTCCAGGTACTGCTGAGGCCAGATAAAGAAGGGTTCGAAGGCTTCCTCCATCCCCCGGTAGTCTTTTCACTGGGCTCAGACAGGGGGATGCTGTTCTACGCCCGTCAACCCCCCTTTTGCAAGAGGTGTAGGGAGTATGGGCACATCACGGCTGCCTGCAGTAAGGGCAAATGTCGTTTCTGCAAATCGGGGGAGCATGAGGCAAAGGACTGCCATGGGTGTGGAAGTAGGCAACACCTGTTCCTCGACTGCCCATCCCGTCGGCAGTCTTATGCCGAGGCAGCGGCAGGAAGGAAGCAAGGAGGAGATTCTGTGGGAGAGCAACTGGAGAGGAAGGACCCAGAGAGGACGGAGCAGGAGAGACCAACCTCTCCAAAGCCCAGCCCGGGTGGCAGGGCCGGGAAGGAGGTGTCATTAGAGACGCCAGCTTTGCAGAAGGCGGGGGATGGAATGGAGGAGCTGGGATCATCACTGGATGGGGTGGAGGGGCTGGGGGCCCTTGTTGAAATGGTGGGAAACCTTCCAGTGTTGGGGTCAAGGGCAGGGGAGTGGGCCTCACACTCCGGTGTGAAGGAACCGTCAGTCGGGGGGGTGACACAGGAGCCTGAACAGGGCTCCTATGTCGGAAAAAAGAAGAAGCGGAAGACTGGGGTGGGGGACTTAGGGGAGGGGGCGAGCAAGCGTGTGATGGGGGTGAAAGACAACGCCGCTGCTGTGAGCCCCCAGTCCTCATCTCTCCCTTTCCCCTTAGTGGAGATGGACATGACAACCTCCACTCTCTCTGCCTACAGAGGATGGAGGGTTGCAGGGTTTTTCAGGGGAGCCGGAAACCTCCGCCCCCAACCCTAACCCTTTCCCAGCTTCATGAGGAGATGAAATGGGTGTCATAGAGGGGGGAAACAGGATGTCTCTGGTGGGGTGCGAGCAGGGGGCCACATCTGGAGAGGACCTGTATTCTTCAGACGAGGGGAGCAATTTTGCATCCCTGTCGGACGAGATGGAGCAGGGGAGCATCAGGTGAGCCTCCTGTTATGTTTTTTGGTATTAGTGGTTGTATTTTGATGTTGTCATTATGGATTTAGAGGGTTTATATTTAATTAATAATGAATATTTCTGTTAAATTGTTTAGTTTAAATGTAACGGGATTAAGGAATTTTGTTAAAAGGAGGGCGGTTTTTAGTTTTTTTTGGAATGTTTTGATTTTACAGGAGGTTCACCTGAGGATGGAGGGATGTTGTGAGGTTTAAGGGGAGTGGGATAAGGGAATCAGTTTGGGGTATAGGTGGGGTTCATTCAACGAGGAGTGGGGATTTTGTTTGGTAATAGGGAGATGAAAGTAGAGGGCACTTTTGTAGTAATGCAGGGGAGGGTTTTGGGGGTAGATGTCACTTTTAGGGATAGTAGGTATAGGTTAGTGGTGGTGTATGGACCACAGGTGGCGGCAGACAGGAGGGAGATGGTGGACTGTCTGACGCCCCTGTGTGTTACAAATAGGCACTTGGTGATAGGAGGTGATTTCAATATAGACTTAGGGATAGGGGGAGATAGCAGTGCAGGCGCTATCACCGGGCTAATGGCTTGCCATGGTCTGGTTGATGGCGGCCTGCACACTACTCCGACAATGGCCGGTCCTACATGGCGCAACTCCAGGGGGGTTGCGCGGAGGCTCGACTATATTTTTGTATCCAGGTCTTTGGGTCAGTTGTCTGGGCGGCTGTTGCCTGCTTTCTTTTCGGACCACGACGGGGTGTTCCTGCAGGTGGGGTCGCCAGTCTGCCTCTTCGGTAGGGGGTACTGGAGGTTAGATCGGGATGTGCTGGAGGAGCAGGCTTTCGTTGACGCCTTTTTTGGTTTCTTTCGGAGGCTTGAAGGCCTTCGGTCGATGTGCGAGAAGTGTTTAGAGTGGTGGGATTAGTTAAAGGTAAGGATTAGGGCTTTTATAATAGGATATTGTAAGAGGAAGAAAGGGGAGGAAAGGAGGGAGGTGGATCGTATCCAAAGGTGAATAGGGCTGAGGTACGAGGCAGGCAACCTCGGCGGGTCTATTGACTGGGAAGATTCTCAGCCCTGAAGGCTCAGCTCAGGGGCTGCAGGAGCAGAATACTCGAGCTTTCCTGGAGCGTGCGCATAATGGCTTTCTGGAACATAATGAGACTTGTTCTGCTATGTTCTTTAAGTCGATTAGGGCGAGGCAGAGTAGAAAAGTAATGAATGGAGTTAGAGGAAGATGGTAGTGTAGCTAGAGCCGGAGGAGAAAGGTCAGAGTGACCACTAACCATTTCAATGTTTCTTTCAGGAGAGAGAGAGTAGATGTAGAGCAGAAATGTGTTTTAGAACACTTGTCCCGGCG
>NW_026278012.1:0-710 GCF_023373465.1 Oncorhynchus keta | reverse complement strand
TACATGTCAACAGGGCTGAAAGGTGACTGGTAGCAGGATATACATGTCAACAGGGCTGAAAGGTGACTGGTAGTATGGATATACATGTCAACAGGGCTGAAAGGTGACTGGTAGCAGGATATACATGTCAACAGGGCTGAAAGGTGACTGGTAGCAGGATATACATGTCAACAGGGCTGAAAGGTGACTGGTAGCAGGATATACATGTCAACAGGGCTGAAAGGTGACTGGTAGCAGGATATACATGTCAACAGGGCTGAAAGGTGACTGGTAGCAGGATATACATGTCAACAGGGCTGAAAGGTGACTGGTAGCAGGATATACATGTCAACAGGGCTGAAAGGTGACTGGTAGCAGGATATACATGTCAACAGGGCTGAAAGGTGACTGGTAGCAGGATATACATGTCAACAGGGCTGAAAGGTGACTGGTAGCAGGATATACATGTCAACAGGGCTGAAAGGTGACTGGTAGCAGGATATACATGTCAACAGGGCTGAAAGGTGACTGGTAGCAGGATATACATGTCAACAGGGCTGAAAGGTGACTGGTAGCAGGATATACATGTCAACAGGGCTGAAAGGTGACTGGTAGCAGGATATACATGTCAACAGGGCTGAAAGGTGACTGGTAGCAGGATATGCACATGTCAACAGGGCTGAAAGGTGACTGGTAGCAGGATATACACGTCAACAGGGCTGAAAGGTGAC
>NW_026278011.1:0-1945 GCF_023373465.1 Oncorhynchus keta | reverse complement strand
TGTACCGGTACAGAGTCAATGTGCACCGGTTAGTGGGTTAGGTAACCCACTCTGTACCGGTACAGAGTCAATGTGCACCGGTTAGTGGGTTAGGTAACTCGGTACAGAGTCAATGTGCACTGGTTAGTGGGTTAGGTAACCCACTCTGTACCGAGTACAGAGTCAATGTGCACCGGTTAGTGGGTTAGAGTAACCCACTCTGTACCTGGTACAGAGTCAATGTGCACCGGTTAGTGGGTTAGGTACATCGGTACAGAGTCAATGTGCACCGGTTAGTGGGTTAGGTAATCGGTACAGAGTCAATGTGCACCGGTACAGAGTCAATGTGCACCGGTTAGTGGGTTAGGTAATCGGTACAGAGTCAATGTGCACGGTACAGAGTCAATGTGCACCGGTTAGTGGGTTAGGTAATCGGTACAGAGTCAATGTGCACTGGTTAGTGGGTTAGGTAACCCACTCTGTACTGGTACAGAGTCAATGTGTACTGGTACAGAGTCAATGTGCACCGGTTAGTGGGTTAGTTAACCCACCCTGTACTGGTACAGAGTCAATGTGTACCGGTACAGAGTCAATGTTCACCGGTTAGTGGGTTAGGTAACCCACTCTGTACTGGTACAGAGTCAATGTGCGCCGGTTAGTGGGTTAGGTAATCGGTACAGAGTCAATGTGCACCGGTTAGTGGGTTAGGTAATCGGTACAGAGTCAATGTGCACCGGTTAGTGGGTTAGGTAACCCACTCTATACCGGTACAGAGTCAATGTGTACCGGTACAGAGTCAATGTGCACTGGTTAGTGGGTTAGGTAATCGGTACAGAGTCAATGTGCACTGGTTAGTGGGTTAGGTAACCCACTCTGTACCGGTACAGAGTCAATGTGCACCGGTTAGTGGGTTAGGTAATCGGTACAGAGTCAATGTGCACCGGTTAGTGGGTTAGGTAATCGGTACAGAGTCAATGTGCACCGGTTAGTGGGTTAGGTAATCGGTACAGAGTCAATATGCACCGGTTAGTGGGTTATGTAATCGGTACAGAGTCAATGTGCACCGGTTAGTGGGTTAGGTAATCGGTACAGAGTCAATGTGCACCGGTTAGTGGGTTAGGTAATCGGTACAGAGTCAATGTGCGCCGGTTAGTGGGTTAGGTAATCGGTACAGAGTCAATGTGCACCGGTACAGAGTCAATGTGCACCGGTTAGTGGGTTAGGTAACCCACTCTGTACCAGGTACAGAGTCAATGTGCACCGGTTAGTGGGTTAGGTAACCCACTCTGTACGGTACAGAGTCAATGTGCACTGGTTAGTGGGTTAGGGTAAGCCCAATCTGTACCGGTACAGAGACAATGTGCACTGGTTAGTGGGTTAGGTAACCCACTCTGTACCGGTACAGAGTCAATGTTCACCGGTTAGTGGGTTAGGTAACCCACTCTGTACCGGTACAGAGTCAATGTGCACCGGTTAGTGGGTTAGATAACCCACTCTGTACCGGTACAGAGTAAATGTGTACCGGTATAGAGTCAATGTTCACCGGTTAGTGGGTTAGGTAACCCACTCTGTACCGGTACAGAGTCAATGTGCACCGGTTAGTGGGTTAGGTAACCCACTCTGTACCGGTACAGAGTCAATGTGCACCGGTTAGTGGGTTAGGTAACCCACTCTGTACCGGTACAGAGTCAATGTTTACCGGTACAGAGTCAATGTTCACCGGTTAGTGGGTTAGGTAACCCACTCTGTACTGGTACAGAGTAAATGTGCGCCGGTTAGTGGGTTAGGTAATCGGTACAGAGTCAATGTGCACCGGTTAGTGGGTTAGGTAATCGGTACAGAGTCAATGTGCACCGGTTAGTGGGTTAGGTAATCGGTACAGAGTGAATGTGCACTGGTTAGTGGGTTAGGTAACCCACTCTGTACCGGTACAGAGTCAATGTGCACCGGTTAGTGGGTTAGGTAA
>NW_026278010.1:0-2058 GCF_023373465.1 Oncorhynchus keta | reverse complement strand
CTTAAGTTAATACTTTGTAGCGCCACCTTTTGCTGCGATTACAGCTGTAAGTCGCTTGGGGCATGTCTCTATCAGTTTTGCACATCAAGAGACTGAATTTTTTTCCCATTCCTCCTTGCAAAACAGCTCGAGCTGTTGGGGGCCTTCAAGACAACTGTGGAAAAAAACAAGGTTGAATCATGGTGTCAGTAATATTCCGTTCTGAGCTCTAGAAAGAGGCCGGAGTTCCTGACTTGGAATTCCAAGTTGGATGACCGTTTACAATGTATTTCCCAGTCAGAGCCCGTTTTTTTCAGAGTTCCCAGTTGTCTTGAACTCACTGAAGTCTGAGATTTCCCAATTCTGGGTTTCCAGTTGTTTTGAACATGGTAGTACAGTGGGTACTGGTACAGAATCAATATGCGGGGGTACAGGTTAGTCGAGGTCATTTGTACATGTTGGTAGGCGGTAAAGTGACTGTGCAAAGGTAATAAACAGCGTGTAGCAGCAGTGTAAAAACAAAGCGGAAGGGTCAATGTAAATAGCCCGGGTGGCCATTTGATTAATAATGTCACTCAATGGCAGCACCCAAGTGCTTGAATTTTGGTACATACAGTCCAAGAATAGCTTAAAATGTTTGAGGGGGTCTGGAGAACACAATAAAATGACCCAAGTATGGTAAGTACCCATTAAATATATTTTGTAGAAAAGTGGTGGTATAGTTTGAAATAAATTACAAAATGTACGGTTCTTGAACATACTTCCATCCTCTTTTTCAGTATTTTACATTTAAACACTTAAAACTTGTTCCCTCAAGTTTACTAATTACAATGATATAAAATATGACATTCATTATTTTGTCAATTTCAAGAAATCTTTTCCTGTACTGACTTCCCTATACTGAAAATGGAACCATGGACATGAAGCCGTTCAATAGAACTCTGCCTGTTTGAATGGGATGTATGGGACACGATACTAAGACTACCATTACTTATTATGCAAGCACTGTTTTGGGACATTTTAATCCACAGATATCACACAATATTCTGATATCATTGTTTCCAACACTTTGCATAAGGTATTTATATAAGCTATTTATAATCGTGCCACGTGTTTTTGTATGTTTGAAGTGTGGCCTGTCATTTGGTGCTGCGAAGGAGGGTTGTGCGGGGTAGGGGAGGGGAGTGGTGTGGTGGTGGTGAGTGGTGGTGATGAGTGGTGAGTGAGTGAGTGAGAGAGAGAGAGAGAGAGAGAGAGAGAGAGAGAGAGAGAGAATATGGAAATTCACATTTGTTGTTATCCCAAATCAACTAATTCCAAATTGAACCAACACCTGCAGGAGATCTAAGAGGATTGAGTAGATATAAACAACAATAGAGTTTGGCCACCCCTTGTGGCTAAATGTTTGTTTTTAGTAAACCTTGAAAGGTTATTATGCCCACACACCCAACGTAATTGTATGCTTGGGCATGGAATTTTAAGCAATGCATGTCTCTTCACAGAAAATCTAGAATATAACTGCCACAATTCGCTGCAGTGCAGGGTGTCGACATTGGGTCCAAACAGTTTCCATCCTCTCTCAAACAGCCCAGGTAGCATGCAGCAAATTGAGTGGCCAATTTTAGATGACAGTCAATTTTTGTTTTGACAGTGAATGGAAAGTCCTGTGGATATCGATCGGTATGTTCTTTAGCACCACGTCCTTGTTGAAGCACATGTACCCGACATGGTCCAGTGGATAAGAACCAAATACAGTGCCTTGCACTTTGCGACCTTTGACACATTTCAGGCTTCAAACATAAAGATATAAAACTGTATGTTTTTGTGAAGAATCAACAACAAATGGGACACAATCATGAAATGGAACGACATTTGTGGATATTTCAAACTTTTTAACAAATCAAAAACTGAAAAATTGGGCGTGCAAATTTATTCAACCCCCTTAAGTTAATACTTTGTAGCGCCACCTTTTGCTGCGATTACAGCTGTAAGTCGCTTGGGGCATGTCTCTATCAGTTTGCACATCGAGACTGAATTTTTTCCCATTCCTCCTTGCAAAACAGCTCGAGCTGTTGGGGG
>NW_026278009.1:0-5075 GCF_023373465.1 Oncorhynchus keta | reverse complement strand
TGTAATGCTCCGGGTGTCGTGGGTGTGGAGTCAAAATGCAGGAGACAGAGTTCAATGCTGTGCGTCTTTTACTAGCACCAACGCACCACAGGGTGCTCACAAAAGTAACGTTCCCAAACACAGGGGAAAAAATACAATGGAAAAAATCACGACTAGGCACTAAACACGTACCTCTACAACAGAGCCGAAGGTTACAATGAAAATAATCCCGCACAACAACCAGGCGGGCCGGCTGTCTAATAAAGACAAACTAATTAAACATGAACAGGTGCTACCACTAAACATACAAGGAGGGAGAGGAAAAACAATCAGTGGCAGCTAATAGGCCGGTGATGACGACCGCCGAGCGCCACCCGCCCGGGAAGGGGAAACACCCTCGGTCGGACTCGTGACAGTACCCCCCCTGACGCGCGGCTCCCGCAGCGCGCCGACACCCGGCCTCGAGGTCGCCCCGGAGGACGGGTGCAGGGCGATCCGGATGGAGCGATGGAAATCCCTCAACATGGATGGATCCAAGATGTCCCCCACCGGTACCCAGCACCTCTCCTCCGGACCGTACCCCTCCCAGTCCACGAGGTACTGCAGGCCCCTCACCCGGCGTCTTGAGTCCAGAATGGCCCGGATCGTGTACGCCGGGGTCCCCTCGATGTCCAGAGGGGGGAGGGACCTCCGGTACCTCACTGTCCTGCAGGGGACCAGCTACCACCGGCCTGAGGAGAGACACATGAAACGAGGGGTTAATACGATAATAGGAAGGGAGTTGTAATCGATAACACACCTCGTTTATTCTCCTCAGGACTTTAAAGGGCCCTACACACTGCGGACCCAGCTTCCGGCAGGGCAAGCGGAGAGGTAGGTTTCGGGTCGAGAGCCAGACCCTGTCCCCGGTACAAACACGGGGGCCTCACTGCGGTGGCGGTCAGCACTCCTCTTCTGCCGTCCACTCGCTTGTCGTAGAGATTCCTGGACGGCCCTCCAGGTCTCCTTGGAGCGCTGTACCCATTCCTCCACCGCAGGAGCCTCGGTCTGGCTCGGATGCCATGGTGCCAGGACCGGCTGGTATCCCAACACACACTGAAAAGGGGACACGTTAGTAGAGGAGTGGCGTAGTGAGTTCTGAGCCATTTCAGCCCAGGGAATGTATCGTGCCCACTCCCCTGGCCGATCCTGGCAATACGACCGCAGAAACCTACCCACCTCCTGGTTCATTCTCTCCACCTGCCCATTACTCTCGGGGTGATAACCGGAGGTCAGGCTGACAGAGACCCCCAAGCGTTCCATGAACGCTCTCCATACCGAGACGTGAATTGGGGGCCCCGATCAGAAGCGATGTCCTCCGGCACCCGTGGTGCCGAAAGACATGGGTAAATAATGCCTCCACCCAGTCTGCAGGGCTGTAGGGATACCGGGCAACGGGAGGAGACGGCAGGACTTGAAAACCGATCCACAATCTAGAACCGCGGTGTTCCCCTGAGACGGCGGAAGATCGGTCAGGAAATCTATGGACAGATGTGACCATGGCGCTGTGGAACGGGGAGGGGTTGTAGCTTCCCTCTAGGAAGGTGCCTAGGAGCCTCTCTGAGCGCACACTGAGCAAGAGGACATAACCCTTAACGTCCTTAACCAACGTAGGCCTCAATACACTCCCTGAGAAGGCTCCCCACTGTCCTCGTCACCCCAGGGTGACCCGAGGAAGGTAGGGCGTGAGCCCACGAATCAGCTTGTCCCGAACATCAAGCGGCACGTACCTTCGCCCAGCTGGACACTGAGGAGCGCGGGGTTCAGCCCGTAACGCCCGCTCGATGTCGAGTCCACCTCCCCATACCACTGGGGCTGCCAGCTTAGAGAGGCGGGAAGGATGGGGTAGGTTGTCAGACCCATCCTCGGTGTCGTAAAGGCGGGACGATGCGTCAGCCTTCACGTTCTAGGGCCCGGTCTATAAGACAAAGTAAGCCCGGAACCGGGTGAAGATATGGCCCACCTTGCCTGACGTGGGTTAAGTCTCCTAGCTGCCCGAATATACTCCAGATTCTGGTGGTCAGTCCAGATGAGAAAAGGGTGCTTAGCCCCCTCAAGCCAGTGTCTCCACACCTTCAGAGCTCTAACCACCGCTAGCAACTCCCGGTCCCCCACATCATAGTTATGCTCCGCTGGGCTGAGCTTCCTTGAGAAGAAAGCGCAGGGGCGGAGTTTTGGTGGCGTACCCGAGCGCTGTGATAGCACGGCACCCAGCACGGCACCCACCCAAGCCTCGGACACGTCCACCTCCACTATGAATGCTAGAGAGGGTCCGGATGCGCCAACACGGGCGCATCAGTGAACAGCGCCTTCAACTTGTTGAATGCTCTGTCCGCCTCTGCTGACCACTGCAAACGCACCGGCCCCCCCTTCAGCAGTGAGGTAATGGGAGCCGCTATCTGGCCAAAACCCCGGATAAACCTCCGGTAGTAGTTGGCAAAACCCAAAAACCGCTGCACCTCCTTTACCGTGGTTGGAGTCGGCCAATTACGCACGGCCCTAATGCGGTCACCCTCCATCACCACCCCGAGGTGGAAATGCGATATCCCAGAAAAGAGACGGCTCGTTTAGAGAACACGCATTTCTCAGCCTTGACGTATAGGTCATGCTCCAGCAGTCTACCAAGCACTTTGCGCACCAGAGACACATGCGCGGTGTGAGTGGCCGAGTAGATCAGAATGTCATCGATATAAACAACCACTCCCTGCCCGCACAGGTCCCTGAGAATCTCGTCTACAAAGGATTGGAAAACGGCTGGAGCATTCTTTAACCCATACGGCATGACGAGGTACTCATAGTGGCCGGATGTAGTACTAAATGCGGTTTTCCACTCGTCTCCCTTCCGAATACGCACCAGACTATACGCGCTCCTGAGATCCAGTTTTGTGAAGAACTGCGCTCCGTGGAACGATTCCACCGCCGTAGCGATGAGAGGTAGAGGTAACTATACCCCACTGTGATGGCGTTTAGACCTCTATAATCGATACACGGACGCAAACCTCCCTCCTTTTTCCTCACAAAAAGAAACTCGAGGAGACGGGTGAAATGGAGGAGCCGAATGTACCCCTGTCCCAGCGACTCCGTGACATATGTCTCCATTGCCAACGTCTCCTCCTGGGACAGTGGGTACACGTGACTCTTGGGAAGCGCAGCGTCTACCTGGAGATCTATCGTACAATCCCTTCCCGGTCGATAAGGTGGTAATTTAGTCGCTTTCACTTTACTGAAAGCGATTGCCAAATCGGCATACTCGGGGGAATGCACACCGTGGAACCCTGGTCTGGACTCTCCACCGACGTGGCACCGATGGAAACTCCCAAACACCTTCCAGAACACTCCTCTGACCACCCCTGGAGAACCCCTGTCTCCACGAAATTTTAGGATTGTGCCGGGCCAGCCAGGAGTCCCCAGCACCACTGGAAACGCAGGCGAATCAATAATAAAAAAACTGATACGCTCCCTATGATTCCCCTGCGTCACCATGTCCAGTGGGACCGTGGTCTCCCTGACCATCCCTGACCCTAATGGCCGGCTATCTAGGGAGTGCACGGGGAAAGGAGAATCTATCGGCACCAGCGGAACCCCTAACTTAAGGGCGAGTCCGCGATCCATAAAGTTCCCAGCTGCGCCTGAATCGACTAGCGCCCTATGCTGGGAAGAGGGAAAAAAGTGAAGGAAAGAGATTAAGACAAACATATGGCCAACAAGGGGTTCTGGGTGAGTCTGATGCTGACTCACCTGGGGTGACCGAGAAGCGTTCCGCCTGCCATCTCTACTCCCAGACGGACCCCCCCAGCACCGATCAGACGTGTGCCCTCTCCGACCACAGTTGGTGCAGGGAAGGCCACCTCCTCCGGTACCCCTCGGCGTAGCCCCTCCCAACTCCATGGGAATGGGAGCGGAGGGGCTGGGTGGTGGAACGCACAGAACCCTCTCTGAACGCCCGCGGGCAGCCAGCAGATTATCCAGTCGAATGGACATGTCGATCAGCTGATCCAGTGACAGAGTGGTGTCCCGACACGCTAACTCCCGGCGGACGTCCTCTCGGAGACTACACCTGTAGTGGTCCATAAGGGCCCTGTCGTTCCACCCAGATCCGGCTGCCAAGGTCCGGAACTCCAGCGCGTAATCCTGGGCGCTCCTCTTCTCCTGCCTGAGATGAAATAGTCGTTCTCCCACCGCTCGGCCGTCTAGAGGGTGATCAAACACGGCACGGAAACGGCAGGAAAACTCTGTGTAGTGCTCCCGCGCTGAGTCTGGGCCATTCCAGACTGCGTTCGCCCACTCCAGAGCACGACCCGTGAGGCAGGAGATGAGGACACTCACCCTCTCTGCTCCTGAGGGAGTGGGTCTGATGGTGGCCAGGTATAGCTCCAGCTGAAGCAGAAACCCCTGGCAACCCGCCGCCGCTCCATCATAAGCCCTCGGTAGCGTCAGACGGAGGGTGCTGGAGTCGGGAGATGGGGAGTCCGGAACCGTGGGTGCCGAAGGTGGAGAGAGGAGACCACTCCTCTCCCATCTTTCCATTCTCTCCATCACTTGATCCATCGCGGATCCGATCCGATGGAGGACGGTGGTGTGGTGGAGAACCCGTTCCTCCATCGATGGGAGAGGGTTGGCTGCTGCTCCTGCTGACTCCATCAATCTGATAGGTGCGGGATTCTGTAATGCTCCGGGTGTCGTGGGTGTGGAGTCAAAATGCAGGAGACAGAGTTCAATGCTGTGCGTCTTTTACTAGCACCAACGCACCACAGGGTGCTCACAAAAGTAACGTTCCCAAACACAGGGGAAAAAATACAATGGAAAAAATACACGACTAGGCACTAAACACGTACCTCTACAACAGAGCCGAAGGTTACAATGAAAATAATCCCGCACAACAACCAGGCGGGCCGGCTGTCTAATAAAGACAAACTAATTAAACATGAACAGGTGCTACCACTAAACATACAAGGAGGGAGAGGAAAAACAATCAGTGGCAGCTAATAGGCCGGTGATGACGACCGCCGAGCGCCACCCGCCCGGGAAGGGAAACACCCTCGGTCGGACTCGTGACA
>NW_026278008.1:0-554 GCF_023373465.1 Oncorhynchus keta | reverse complement strand
ATCTTCCCCTGTGTTAAATACCTAGGTTATTTCATCCCAGTCTCCATCTCCCCCTGTGTTAAATACCTTGGTTACTTCATTCCAGTCTCCATCTCCCCTGTGTTAATAAATACCTTGGTTACTTCATCCCAGTCTCTCTCGGTCTCTGCTTGTCTACTCTCCTTAATCTGGATCAATATTACATCCCCTCGGTCTCTGCTTGTCTACTCTCCTTAATCTGGATCAATATTACATCCCCTCGGTCTCTGCTTGTCTACTCTCCTTAATCTGGATCAATATTACATCCCCTTGGTCTCTGCTTGTCTACTCTCCTTAATCTGGATCAATATTACATCCCCTCGGTCTCTGCTTGTCTACTCTCCTTAATCTGGATCAATATTACATCCCCTCGGTCTCTGCTTGTCTACTCTCCTTAATCTGGATGAATATTACATCCCCTAGGTCTCTGCTTGTCTACTCTCCTTAATCTGGATCAATATTACATCCCCTAGGTCTCTGCTTGTCTACTCTCCTTAATCTGGATCAATATTACATCCCTCGGTCTCTGTTTATCC
>NW_026278007.1:0-7138 GCF_023373465.1 Oncorhynchus keta | reverse complement strand
TTTTTATTTTTATTTTTTTATTTCACCTTTATTTAACCAGGTAGGCTAGTTGAGAACAAGTTCTCATTTGCAACTGCGACCTGGCCAAGATAAAGCATAGCAGTGTGAACAGACAACACAGAGTTACACATGGAGTAAACAATTAGCAAGTCAATAACACAGTAGAAAAAAATGGGCAGTCTATATACAATGTGTGCAAAAGGCATGAGGAGGTAGGCGAATAATACAATTTTGCAGATTAACACTGGAGTGATAAATGATCAGATGGGCATGTACAGGTAGAGATATTGGTGTGCAAAAGAGCAGAAAAGTAAATAAATAAAAACAGTATAAAAACAGTATGGGAATGAGGTAGGTGAAAAAGGGTGAGCTATTTACCTATAGACTATGTACAGCTGCAGCGATCGGTTAGCTGCTCGGATAGCTGATGTTTGAAGTTGGTGAGGGAGATAAAAGTCTCCAACTTCAGCGATTTTGCAATTCGTTCCAGTCACAGGCAGCAGAGTACTGGAACGAAGGCGGCAAATGAGGTGTTGGCTTTAGGGATGATCAGTGAGATACACCTGCTGGAGCGCGTGCTACGGATGGGTGTTGCCATCGTGACCAGTGAACTGAGATAAGGCGGAGCTTTACCTAGCATGGACTTGTAAATGACCTGGAGCCAGTGGGTCTGGCGACGAATATGTAGTGAGGGCCAGCCGACTAGAGCATACAAGTCGCAGTGGTGGGTGGTATAAGGTGCGTTAGTGACAAAACGGATGGCACTGTGATAGACTGCATCCAGTTTGCTGAGTAGAGTGTTGGAAGCCATTTTGTGATGACATCGCCGGTCGAGGATCGGTAGGATAGTCAGTTTTACTAGGGTAAGCTTGGCAGCGTGAGTGAAGGAGGCTTTGTTGCGGAATAGAAAGCCGACTCTGGATTTGATTTTGATTGAGATGTTTGATGTGAGTCTGGAAGGAGAGTTTGCAGTCTAGCCAGACACCTAGGTACTTATAGATGTCCACATATTCAAGGTTGGAACCATCCAGGTGGTGATGCTAGTCGGGCATCTGCGGGTGCAGGCAGCGATCGGTTGAAAAGTATGCATTTGGTTTTACTCGCGTTTAAGAGCAGTTGAGGCCACGGAAGGAGTGCTGTATGGCATTGAAGCTCTTTGGAGGTTTGATAGCACAGTGTCCAATGACGGGCCGAAGTATATAGAATGGTGTCGTCTGCGTAGAGGTGGATCAGGAATCGCCCGCAGCAAGAGCAACATCATTGATATATACAGAGAAAAGAGTCGGCCCGAGAATGGAACCCTGTGGCACCCCCATAGAGACTGCCAGGACCGGACAGCATGCCCTCTGATTTGACACACTGAACTCTGTCTGCAAAGTAATTGGTGAACCAGGCAAGGCAGTCATCCGAAAACAGAGGCTGTTGAGTCTGCGATAAGAATTTGGTGATTGACAGAGTCGAAAGCCTTGGCGAGGTCGATGAAGACGGCTGCACAGTACTGTCTTTTATCGATGGCGGTTATGATATCATTTAGTACCTTGAGTGTGGCTGAGGTGCACCGTGACCGGCTCGGAAACCAGATTGCACAGCGGAGAAGGCACGGTGGGATTCGAGATGGTCAGTGACCTGTTTGTTGACTTGGCTTTCGAAGACCTTAGATAGGCAGGGCAGGATGGATATAGGTCTATAGCAGTTTGGGTCCAGGGTGTCTCCTCCTTTGAAGAGGGGATGACTGCGGCAGCTTTCCAATCCTGGGGATCTCAGACGATATGAAAGAGAGGTTGAACAGGCTGGTAATAGGGTTGCGACAATGGCGGCAGATAGTTTCAGAAATAGCGGGTCCAGATTGTCAAGCCCAGCTGATTTGCAGGGTCCAGGTTTTGCAGCTCTTTTCAGAACATCTGCTATCTGGATTTGGGGTAAAGGAGAACCTGGAGAGCTTGGGTGAGGAACTACGGGGCGGAGCTGTTGGCCGAGGTTGGAGTAGCCAGGCGGAAGGCATGGCCAGCCGTTGAAGTGCTTATTGAAGTTTTCGATAATCATGGATTTATCGGTGGGGGCCGTGTTTCCTAGCCTCAGTGCAGTGGGCAGCTGGGAGGAGGTGCTCTTGTTCTCCATGGACTTCACAGTGTCCCAGAACTTTTGGAGTTGGAGCTACAGGATGCAAACTTTTGCCTGCCTGAAGAAGCTGGCCTTAGCTTTCCTGACTGACTGCGTGTATTGGTTCCTGACTTCCCTGAACAGTTGCATATCACGGGGCTATTCGATGCTATTGCAGTCCGCCACAGGATGTTTTTTGTGCTGGTCGAGGGCAGTGGGGTCTGGAGTGAACCAAGGGCTGTATCTGTTCTTGGTTCTGCATTTTTGAACGGAGCATGCTTATCCAAAATGGTGAGGAAGTTACTTTTAAAGAATGACCAGGCATCCTCAACTGACAGGATGAGGTCAATGTCCTTCCAGGATACACGGGCCAGGTCGATTAGAAAAGGCCTGCTCACAGAAGTGTTTTTAGGAGCGTTTGACAGTGATGAGGGGTGGTCGTTTGACTGCGGCTCCGTGGCGGATACAGGCGTGAGGCAGTGATCGCTGAGATCCTGGTTGAAGACAGCGGGAGGTATATTTGGAGGGCCAGTTGGTCAGGATGGCGTCTATGAGGGTGCCCTTGTTTACAGAGTTAGGGTTGTACCTGGTGGGTTCCTTGATGATTTGCGTGAGATTGAGGGCATCTAGCTTAGATTGTAGGACTGCCGGGGTGTTAAGCATATCCCAGTTTAGGTCACCTAACAGGACAAACTCTGAAGCTAGATGGGGGCGATCAATTCACAAATGGTGTCCAGGGCACAGCTGGGAGCTGACGGGGTCGGTAGCAGGCGGCAACAGTGAGAGACTTGTTTCTGGAGAGAGTAATTTTCAAAATTAGTAGTTCAAACTGTTTGGGTATGGACCTGGAAAGTATGACATTACTTTGCAGGCTATCTCTGCAGTACTGCGACTCCGCCCCCCTTTGGCAGTTCTATCTTGACGGAAGATGTTATAGTTGGGGTATGGAAATCTCTGAATTTTTGGTGGCCTTCCTGAGCCAGGATTCAGACACGGCAAGGACATCAGGGTTAGCAGAGTGTGCTAAAGCAGTGAGTAAAACAAACTTAGGGAGGAGGCTTCTGATGTTGACATGCATAAAACCAAGACTTTTCGATCACAGAAGTCAACAAATGAGGGTACCTGGGGACATGCAGGGCCTGGGTTTTACCTCCACATCACCCGCGGAACAGAGAAGGAGTAGTATGAGGGTGCGGCTAAAGGCTATCAAAACTGGTCGCCTAGAGCGTTGGGGGCAGAGGATAAGAGGAGCAGGTTTCTGGGCATGGTAGAATATATTCAGGGCATAATGCGCAGACAGGGTATGGTGGGGTGCGGGTACAGCGGAGTAAGCCAGGCACTGGGTGATGATGAGAGAGGTTGTATCTCTGGACATGCTGGTTGTAATGGGTGAGGTCACCGCATGTGGGGTGGGACAAAGGAGGTAACAGGGGTATGCAGAGTGGATCTAGGGGGCTCCATTGTGAACTAAAACAATGATAACTAACCTGAACAACGATATACAAGCATATTGACATTTGAGAGACCCTACAGCGAGGCATACAGTAATCACAGGTGTTGAATTGGGAAAGCTAGCTAAAAACAGTAGGCGAGGCTAATCAGCTAGCACAACAAACAGCAGGTAAAATGGCGTTGACTAGGCAACTGGGCCGACAGATAAAACAAAAACAAGCAGAATGGAGTACCGTGATTAATGGACAGTCCAGCGTCATCAGCTATGTAGCCAAGAGATCAGTGTCCAGGGGGCAGCGGTGGATGGGCAGGGAAGCTGGGCTGGCGAGTGTTATCCAGGTTTAAAAAAACTAACAATGACTAAATAGCTTGTAGCTAGTTAGCTGGTTAGCGTCTGGAGGTTCTTGAGTGTGTCATAAAAATAAAAATAAAATAAAAATTAAAGGTGATAGCGATTCCGTATCACATTGGGTGAGGCAGGTTTCCGGAAGGTATAAACAAAATCAAAATCAAAGAGATAGAAAGTAAATGGGTTCAGAGTGTTTAGAACGAGTGAGCCAGATGGTTAGCAGGCCTGTGCTAACAAGCTAACAGTTCGTAGGCCCGGGCTAGACAAGCTAACCGTTAGACAGGCAGGCGAATTAGCAAGCAGGGAGATAGCGAGGGCTAGAGAGTTAACCTTTTGGGGACGTCGCGATGGGGTGAGTCTGTTTATTCCTATAGCAACAGCATGTGAGTGAGAGAAGGCAACCATGCGTGGTGGTGGGCGGCCATGTTTAGAACAGTAAAGCTGTTGGCTGACTTTTGGAGGGAGGTGTGTTGTTGTTGGCCAAGAGGAATCTGACCCAGCAAGGGGACAACTCAGCTCCAACTATGGGATGTGTGTGAAATTGTCAATAGTCTGCTACTGTTACTTTCCTCTAGTCATCTCCTCTAAAGTGGTTTCCTCATCTTGTCCCCTCTTCTTGATCTGCACTGATCTGATTCTGAACACAGGTCCTCTTCAATCAGTGAGGAAGGAGAGAGAAGATGAGAGGAAGCCAATGTAAACTATTGACATGTAACCCACATCACAGGAGGAGAGGAAGAAAATGTAGACTTTTGACATGCAGCCTATATCACAGAAAGCATCATATATGGGCCAGGGAAGGCATAGAGAGTGGTGCGCTCTGCTAATCCTTCCCCTGCCAGGAGGAAACTGAGCGGGCCAGATGGTTCCTACTGTTCCTGCTGAGGTGGCTGCCGGTTGGCTGAGCGCAACCATGGGGGAGGAGCCACAGGGGCACAGAGTGAGCCCGGCACAAAGGAGCTGATGATGTCACTAACACAGAACCGTCAATAACACACTTAAGTCCAGTGCTGGTTCTGAGAAAGAGCAACCACTGAGCCTGAGTGTGTGTGTCAGGCATGAGCCCGGAGCGACCACTAAGCTTGTGTGTGTGCCAGCCAGCATGAGCCAGATAAGACCACCACAGTTACATAAGAGCATTACTGGAGGACTGGTTGGAGCCGTGAATCACACGCTGAACTGGAACTGAACTACAGTACCGGCCAACACAGGAACCTGTCAGAGCACTTCTATGTTCAGTTGTATACCGCACCTTTAATAATAACAGGTTTATTATTGTTGACAAAAGAATAACAATAGGCATGTTTTGGAGCCCAGAGGTCTAAAAACACAACAGAGTCCTACATCCCAGTGAACAGACGTGACTGACCCTTTCTGTGAGAACAAAAACACCTGTCGCTGTAAATGCCTGTCATTCTGTCTGGTTAGTGAAATAACATTACGCCTGTCCTTTTGTACCCGCCTGTGTGTGTGGTGAATAACAAAACACCTGTTGTAGGTGAGAGTTCCCTCAACTCTGTGCTCTACTGGCTGTTCGGGGCCTTGGGGGATGGGCTAATTAAGCAATAAGGCCAGAGGGGGTGTGGTATATGGACAATAGGGCTGCTCTTATGCGCGCCGCAACGCGGAGTGTTAGGACACGGTCCATAGCCATGGTATATTGGCCATATCACAAACCCCCGAGGTGCCTTATTGCTATTATACACTGGTTACCAACGTAATTGGTATTAACAGCTTCTACCCCCAAGCCATAAGACTCCTGCACAGCTAAGAAAGGGCTACCCAGACCCCTCTTTACGCTGCTGCTACTCTCTGTTTATCATCTATGCATAGTCACTTTAACTCTACCTACATGTTCATCCTCGACTAACCGGTGCCCCCGCACATTGACTCTGTACCGGTACTCCCTGTATATGGGAGGGCAGGTAACCTAGTGGTTAGATTGTCGAGCCAGTAACTGAAAGGTTGCTAGATCGAATCTCTGGAGCCGACAAGGTAAAAATCTGTTGTTCTTCCCCTGATCAAGGCAGTTAACCCACTGTTCCTAGGCCGTCATTGTAAATAATAATTTGTTCTTAACGGACTTGCCCCGTTAAATAAAAGGTTATATATACAGTGGAGCAAAAAAGTATTTTGTCAGCCACCAATTGTAATTTTCATCATAGGTACACTTCAACTATGACAGACAAAATGAAAAAACAAATCCAGAAAATCAAATTGTAGCATTTTTAATGAATTTATTTGCAAATTATAGTGGAAAAATAAGTATTTGGTCAACTACAAACAAGCAAGATTTCTGGCTCTCACAGACCTGTAACTTCTTCTTTAAGAGACTCCTCTGTCCTCCACTCGTTACCTGTATTAATGACACCTGTTTGAACTTGTTATCAGTGTAAAGGACACCTATCCACACTCAAACAGTCACACTCCAAACTCCACTATGGCCAAGACCAAAGAGCTGCCAAAGGACACCAGGAACAAAATTGTAGACCTGCACCAGGCTGGGAAGACTGAATCTGCAATAGGCAAGCAGCTTGGTTTGAAGAAATCAACTGTGGGAGCAATTATTAGGAAATGGAAGACAAGACCACTGATAATCTCCCCTCGATCTGGAGCTCCACGCAAGATCCTCACCCTCGTGGAGTCAAATGATCACAAGAACGGTGAGCAAAAAATCCCAGAACCACACGGGGGGACCTAGTGAATGACCTACAGAGAGCTGGGACCATTTTGTCTGTCATAGTTGAAGTGTACCTATGATGAAATTTACAGGCCTCTCATCTTTTTAAGTGGTAGAACTTGCACAATTGGTGGCTGACTAAATACTTTTTTGCCCCACTGTATATATATAGCCTCACTATTGTTATTTTACTGCTGCTGTTGAATTATTTGTTACTTTTTTTTTGTATTTTGTTTTTTTACTTAACTTATTTTTTCTTAAGTTCTTAAGTAAAGCATTGTTGGTTAAGGGCTTGTAAATGCAGCATTTACTCTTAAGGTCTACACTTGTTGTATTCGGCGCATGTGACAAATAAAATTTGATTTGATAATTAGAGCAGTAAAAATAAATGTTTTGTCATGCTCATGGTTTACGGTCTGGTATACCACGGCTTTCAGCCAATCAGCATTCAGAATTTCGAACCATCAATATATAAGAGGTAAATCTGTCTGAAGAGGTGTGGGTCCCCGAGACGCCTTGTTTGACCTCCAACAGAACACCTCCAAACAAACAAACAA
>NW_026278006.1:0-3599 GCF_023373465.1 Oncorhynchus keta | reverse complement strand
GTCAGGAGACAACTACAGTAGACCACGGTAGACTGAGAGTCCACTAGACTACAGTAGACTGTTAAATCCCTGACAGAGGGCCCACTAGACTACAATAGACTGTTAAATCCCTGACAGAGGGCCCACTAGACTACAGTAGACTGTTAAATCAGGAGTCCACTAGACTACAGTAGACTGTTTAATCCCTGACAGAGAGTCCACTAGACTACAGTAGACTGTTTAATCCCTGACAGAGAGTCCACTAGACTACAGTAGACTGTTAAATCAGGAGTCCACTAGACTACAGTAGACTGTTTAATCCCTGACAGAGAGTCCACTAGACTACAGTAGACTGTTAAATCAGGAGTCCACTAGACTACAGTAGACTGTTTAATCCCTGACAGAGAGTCCACTAGACTACAGTAGACTGTTAAATCAGGAGTCCACTAGACTACAGTAGACTGTTTAATCCCTGACAGAGAGTCCACTAGACTACAGTAGACTGTTTAATCCCTGACAGAGAGCCCACTAGACTACAGTAGACTGTTTAATCCCTGACTGAGAGCCCACTAGACTACAGTAGACTGTTTAATCCCTGACAGAGAGCCCACTAGACTACAGTAGACTGTTTAATCCCTGACAGAGAGCCCACTAGACTACAGTAGACTGTTTAATCCCTGACAGAGAGCCCACTAGACTACAGTAGACTGTTTAATCCCTGACAGAGAGTCCACTAGACTACAGTAGACTGTTTAATCCCTGACAGAGAGCCCACTAGACTACAGTAGACTGTTTAATCCCTGACAGAGTCCACTAGACTACAGTAGACTGTTTAATCCCTGACAGAGAGCCCACTAGACTACAGTAGACTGTTAAATCCCTGACAGAGAGTCCACTAGACTACAGTAGACTGTTAAATCCCTGACAGAGAGCCCACTAGACTACAGTAGACTGTTAAATCCCTGACAGAGAGCCCACTAGACTACAGTAGACTGTTAAATCCCTGACAGAGAGCCCACTAGACTACAGTAGACTGTTAAATCCCTGACAGAGAGTCCACTAGACTACAGTAGACTGTTAAATCCCTGACAGAGAGCCCACTAGACTACAGTAGACTGTTAAATCCCTGACAGAGAGTCCACTAGACTACAGTAGACTGTTTAATCCCTGACAGAGAGTCCACTAGACTACAGTAGACTGTTTAATCCCTGACAGAGTCCACTAGACTACAGTAGACTGTTTAATCCCTGACAGAGAGCCCACTAGACTACAGTAGACTGTTTAATCCCTGACAGAGAGCCCACTAGACTACAGTAGACTGTTTAATCCCTGACAGAGGGCCCACTAGACTACAGTAGACTGTTTAATCCCTGACAGAGAGCCCACTAGACTACAGTAGACTGTTTAATCCCTGACAGAGAGCCCACTAGACTACAGTAGACTGTTAAATCCCTGACAGAGAGCCCACTAGACTACAGTAGACTGTTTAATCCCTGACAGAGAGCCCACTAGACTACAGTAGACTGTTTAATCCCTGACAGAGAGCCCACTAGACTACAGTAGACTGTTTAATCCCTGACAGAGAGCCCACTAGACTACAGTAGACTGTTTAATCCCTGACAGAGAGCCCACTAGACTACAGTAGACTGTTTAATCCCTGACAGAGAGCCCACTAGACTACAGTAGACTGTTAAATCCCTGACTGAGGGCCCACTAGACTACAGTAGACTGTTTAATCCCTGACAGAGAGCCCACTAGACTACAGTAGACTGTTTAATCCCTGACAGAGAGCCCACTAGACTACAGTAGACTGTTAAATCCCTGACAGAGAGCCCACTAGACTACAGTAGACTGTTTAATCCCTGACAGAGAGCCCACTAGACTACAGTAGACTGTTTAATCCCTGACAGAGAGCCCACTAGACTACAGTAGACTGTTTAATCCCTGACAGAGAGCCCACTAGACTACAGTAGACTGTTAAATCCCTGACAGAGAGTCCACTAGACTACAGTAGACTGTTTAATCCCTGACAGAGAGTCCACTAGACTACAGTAGACTGTTTAATCCCTGACAGAGTCCACTAGACTACAGTAGACTGTTTAATCCCTGACAGAGAGCCCACTAGACTACAGTAGACTGTTTAATCCCTGACAGAGAGCCCACTAGACTACAGTAGACTGTTTAATCCCTGACAGAGGGCCCACTAGACTACAGTAGACTGTTTAATCCCTGACAGAGAGTCCACTAGACTACAGTAGACTGTTAAATCCCTGACAGAGAGCCCACTAGACTACAGTAGACTGTTAAATCCCTGACAGAGAGCCCACTAGACTACAGTAGACTGTTAAATCCCTGACAGAGAGCCCACTAGACTACAGTAGACTGTTAAATCCCTGACAGAGAGTCCACTAGACTACAGTAGACTGTTAAATCCCTGACAGAGAGCCCACTAGACTACAGTAGACTGTTAAATCCCTGACAGAGAGTCCACTAGACTACAGTAGACTGTTTAATCCCTGACAGAGAGTCCACTAGACTACAGTAGACTGTTTAATCCCTGACAGAGTCCACTAGACTACAGTAGACTGTTTAATCCCTGACAGAGAGCCCACTAGACTACAGTAGACTGTTTAATCCCTGACAGAGAGCCCACTAGACTACAGTAGACTGTTAAATCCCTGACAGAGAGCCCACTAGACTACAGTAGACTGTTAAATCCCTGACAGAGAGCCCACTAGACTACAGTAGACTGTTTAATCCCTGACAGAGAGCCCACTAGACTACAGTAGACTGTTTAATCCCTGACAGAGAGCCCACTAGACTACAGTAGACTGTTTAATCCCTGACAGAGAGCCCACTAGACTACAGTAGACTGTTAAATCCCTGACAGAGAGCCCACTAGACTACAGTAGACTGTTTAATCCCTGACAGAGAGCCCACTAGACTACAGTAGACTGTTTAATCCCTGACAGAGAGCCCACTAGACTACAGTAGACTGTTTAATCCCTGACAGAGAGCCCACTAGACTACAGTAGACTGTTTAATCCCTGACAGAGAGCCCACTAGACTACAGTAGACTGTTTAATCCCTGACAGAGAGCCCACTAGACTACAGTAGACTGTTAAATCCCTGACAGAGAGCCCACTAGACTACAGTAGACTGTTTAATCCCTGACAGAGAGTCCACTAGACTACAGTAGACTGTTTAATCCCTGACAGAGAGTCCACTAGACTACAGTAGACTGTTTAATCCCTGACAGAGAGCCCACTAGACTACAGTAGACTGTTTAATCCCTGACAGAGAGCCCACTAGACTACAGTAGACTGTTTAATCCCTGACAGAGAGTCCACTAGACTACAGTAGACTGTTTAATCCCTGACAGAGAGTCCACTAGACTACAGTAGACTGTTTAATCCCTGACAGAGAGTCCACTAGACTACAGTAGACTGTTTAATCCCTGACAGAGAGCCCACTAGACTGCGTCAGAAAGGGAGTCAATACAACCACGTCCAACTTCTGATGCAGCTCATTCAAGTCAACAAACATGTAATGGTTATCAACTACAACATCACAGATGTAATCAGAGAGTTATCAACTACAACATCACAGATGTAATCAGA
>NW_026278005.1:0-2186 GCF_023373465.1 Oncorhynchus keta | reverse complement strand
CCAGCTAGATCTACTGTCTCATATTATATTATGACAGACCAGCTAGATCTACTGTATCTATTTATATTATGACAGACCAGCTAGATCTGCTGTCTCTATTATATTATGACAGACCAGCTAGATCTACTGTCTCTATTATATTATGACAGACCAGCTAGATCTACTGTCTCTATTATATTATGACAGACCAGCTAGATCTACTGTCTCTATTATATTATGACAGACCAGCTAGATCTACTGTCTCTATTATATTATGACAGACCAGCTAGATCTACTGTCTCTATTATATTATGACAGACCAGCTAGATCTACTGTCTCATGTTATATTATGACAGACCAGCTAGATCTACTGTCTTCTACTGTCTCATTTATATTATGACAGACCAGCTAGATCTACTGTCTCATTTATATTATGACAGACCAGCTAGATCTACTGTCTCTATTATATTATGACAGACCAGCTAGATCTACTGTCTCATTTATATTATGACAGACCAGCTAGATCTACTGTCTCTATTATATTATGACAGACCAGCTAGATCTACTGTCTATCTATTATATTATGACAGACCAGATAGATCTACTGTCTCATTTATATTATGACAGACCAGCTAGATCTACTGTCTCTATTATAATATGACAGACCAGCTAGATCTACTGTCTCTATTATATTATGACAGACCAGCTAGATCTACTGTCTTTTATATTATGACAGACCAGCTAGATCTACTGTCTCTATTATATTATGACAGACCAGCTAGATCTACTGTCTCTATTATATTATGACAGACCAGCTAGATCTACTGTCTCTATTATATTATGACAGACCAGCTAGATCTACTGTCTCATTTATATTATGACAGACCAGCTAGATCTACTGTCTCTATTATATTATGACAGACCAGCTAGATCTACTGTCTCTATTATATTATGACAGACCAGCTAGATCTACTGTCTCTATTATATTATGACAGACCAGCTAGATCTACTGTCTCTATTATATTATGACAGACCAGCTAGATCTACTGTCTCTATTATATTATGACAGACCAGCTAGATCTACTGTCTCATTTATATTATGACAGACCAGCTAGATCTACTGTCTCTATTATATTATGACAGACCAGCTAGATCTACTGTCTCATTTATATTATGACAGACCAGCTATATCCACTGTATCTATTTTAATATGACAGACCAGCTAGATCTGCTGTCTCTATTATATTATGACAGACCAGCTAGATCTACTGTCTCTTTATATTATGACAGACCAGCTAGATCTACTGTCTCTATTTATATTATGACAGACCAGCTAGATCTACTGTCTATATTATATTATGACAGACCAGCTAGATCTACTGTCTATATTATATTATGACAGACCAGCTAGATCTACGTCTCTATTATATTATGACAGACCAGCTACTGATCTTACTGTCTCATTTTATATATTATGACAGACCAGCTAAATCTACTGTCTTTATTTATATTATGACAGACCAGCTAGATCTACTGTCTATATTATATTATGACAGACCAGCTAGATCTACTGTCTATATTATATTATGACAGACCAGATAGATCTACTGTCTCTATTATATTATGACAGACCAGCTAGATCTACTGTCTCTATTATATTATGACAGACCAGCTAGATCTACTGTCTCTATTATATTATGACAGACCAGCTAGATCTACTGTCTATATTATATTATGACAGACCAGCTAGATCTACTGTCTTTATTATATTATGACAGACCAGATAGATCTACTGTCTTTTGTTATATTATGACAGACCAGCTAGATCTACTGTCTTTATTATTTTATATTATGACGACCAGCTAGATCTACTGTCTCATTTATATTATGACAGACCAGCTAGATCTACTGTCTCTATTATATTATGACAGACCAGCTAGATCTACTGTCTCTGCTCTATTATATTATGACAGACCAGCTAGATCTACTGTCTCTATTATATTATGACAGACCAGCTAGATCTACTGTCTCTATTTATATTATGACAGACCAGCTAGATCTACTGTCTCTATTATATTATGACAGACCAGCTAGATCTACTGTCTCTATTATATTATGACAGACCAGCTAGATCTACTGTCTCTATTATATTATGACAGACCAGCTAGATCTACTGTCTCTATTATATTATGACAGACCAGCTAGAT
>NW_026278004.1:0-1031 GCF_023373465.1 Oncorhynchus keta | reverse complement strand
ATTATGACAGTCCAGTTAGATCTACTGTCTCTATTGTATTATGACAGACCAGCTAGATCTGCTGTATCTATTATATTATGACAGACCAGCTAGATGTGCTGTCTCTATTATATTATGACAGTCCAGCTAGATCTACTGGCTCTGTCTCTATTATATTATGACAGACCAGCTAGATCTACTGTCTCTATTATATTATGACAGTCCAGCTAGATCTCCTGTCTCTATTATATTATGACAGACCAGCTAGATCTACTGTCTCTATTATATTATGACAGACCAGCTAGATCTACTGTCTCTATTATATTATGACAGACCAGCTAGATCTACTGTCTCTATTATATTATGACAGACCAGCTAGATCTACTGTCTCTATTATATTATGACAGACCAGCTAGATCTGCTGTCTCATGTTATATTATGACAGACCAGCTAGATCTACTGTCTCTATTATATTATGACAGACCAGCTAGATCTACTGTCTCTATTATATTATGACAGACCAGCTAGATCTACTGTCTCTATTATATTATGACAGACCAGCTAGATCTACTGTCTCTATTAATATTATGACAGACCAGCTAGATCTACTGTCTCTATTATATTATGACAGACCAGCTAGATCTACTGTCTCTATTATATATATGACAGACCAGCTAGATCTACTGTCTCTATTATATTATGACAGACCAGCTAGATCTACTGTCTCTATTATATTATGACAGACCAGCTAGATCTACTGTCTCTATTATATTATGACAAACCTGCTAAATCTAGTCTCTATTATATTATGACAGACCAGCTAGATCTAATGTCTCTATTATATTATGACAGACCAGCTAGATCTACTGTCTCTATTATATTATGACAGACCAGCTAGATCTACTGTCTCTATTATATTATGACAGAGCCAGCTAGATCTACTATCTCTATCTCTCTATTATATTATGACAGACCAGCTAGATCTACTGTCTCTATTATATTATGACAGACCAGCTAGATCTACTGTCTCTATTATATTATGACAGACCAGC
>NW_026278003.1:0-6390 GCF_023373465.1 Oncorhynchus keta | reverse complement strand
AGGGCGCATTACGGCCACAAAGGGCATGTATGGTTTAGGGGCGCATTACGGCCACAAAGGGCATGTATGGTTTTAGAGGCGCATTACGGCCACAAGGGCATGTATGGTTTTAGGGCGCATTACGGCCACAAAGGGCATGTATGGTTTTAGGAGCGCATTACGGACACAAAGGGCATGTATGTTTATAGGGCGCATTACGGCCACAAAGGGCATGTATGGTTTATAGGGCGCATTACGGCCACAAAGGGCATGTATGGTTTATAGGGCGCATTACGGCCACAAAGGGCATGTATGTTTATAGGGGCGCATTACGGCCACAAAGGGCATGTATGTTTATAGAGAGCATTACGTACAAGGGCATGTATGTTTATAGGGCGCATTACGGCCACAAAGGTATGTATGGTTTAGGGGGCGCATTACGGCCACAAAGGGCATGTGTTGGTTTAGGGCGCATTACGGCCACACAAGGGCATGTATGGTTTAGGGGCGCATTACGGCCACAAAGGCATGTATGGTTTAGGGCGCATTACGGCCACACAAAGGGCATGGTTTAGGCGCATTACGTACAAAGGGCATGTATGGTTTATAAGGGCGCATTACGTACAAAGGGCATGTATGGTTTAGGAGGCGCATTACGGCCACAAAGGGCATGTATGTTTATCAGGCGCATTACAGCCACAAAGGGCATGTATGGTTTAGGGGCGCATTACGTACAAAGGGCATGTATGGTTATAGAGGCACGGCCAAAAAGGGCATGTATGTTTATAGGGGCGCATTACGGCCACAAAGGGCATGTATGGTTTATATGGGGGCGCATTACGATACAAAGGGCATGTATGTTTAGGGCGCATTACGGCCACAAAGGGCATGTATGGTTTAGGGCGCATTACGTACAAAGGGCATGTATGGTTTATAGGCGCATTACGGCCACAAAGGGCATGTATGGTTTGCTGGGCGCATTACGGCCACAAAGGGCATGTATGGTTTAGAGGCGCATTACGGCCACAAAGGCATGTATGTTTATAGGGGCGCATTACCCACAAAGGGCATGTATGGTTTTAGGGCGCATTACGGCCACAAAGGGCATGTATGGTTTTAGGGGCGCATTACGGCCACAAAGGCATGTATGGTTTTAGGGGCGCATTACGGCCACAAAGGGCATGTATGGTTTTAGGGCGCATTACGGCCACAAAGGGCATGTATGGTTTAGGGGCGCATTACGGACCACAAAGGGCATGTATGGTTTAGGGGCGCATTACGGCCACAAAGGGCATGTATGTTTTAGGGGCGCATTACGGCCACAAAGGGCATGTATGTTTATAGGGCGCATTACGGCCACAAAGGGCATGTATGTTTATAGGGCGCATTACGGCCACAAAGGGCATGTATGTTTATAGGGCGCATTACGGCCACAAAGGGCATGTATGTTTATAGGGCGCATTACGGCCACAAAGGGCATGTATGTTTATAGGGCGCATTACGGCCACAAAGGGCATGTATGTTTATAGGGCGCATTACGGCCACAAAGGGCATGTATGTTTATAGGGCGCATTACGGCCACAAAAGGCATGTATGGTTTTAGGGCGCATTACGGCCACAAAGGGCATGTATGGTTTTAGGGGCGCATTACGGCCACAAAGGGCATGTATGGTTTAGGGCGCATTACGGCCACAAAGGGCATGTATGGTTATAGGGCGCATTACGGCCACAAAGGGCATGTATGGTTTTAGGGCGCATTACGGCCACAAAGGGCATGTATGTTTATAGGGCGCATTACGGCCACAAAGGGCATGTATGGTTTAGGGCGCATTACGGCCACAAAGGGCATGTATGTTTTAGGGGCGCATTACGCCACAAAGGGCATGTATGGTTTATAGAGGCGCATTACGGCCACAAAGGGCATGTATGGTTTAGAGGCGCATTACGGCCACAAAAGGGCATGTATGGTTTAGGGCATGTATGGTTTAGGGCGCATTACGGCCACAAAGGGCATGTATGGTTTATAGAGGCGCATTACGGCCACAAAGGGCATGTATGGTTTATAGGGCGCATTACGGCCACAAAGCATGTATGGTTTAGGGGCGCATTACGGCCACAAAGGGCATGTATGGTTTATAGGGCGCATTACGGCCACAAAGGGCATGTATGGTTTATAGGGCGCATTACGGCCACAAAAAGGCATGTATGGTTTTAGGCGCATTACGTACAAAGGGCATGTATGGTTTAGGGCGCATTACGGCCACAAAAGGCATGTATGGTTTTTAGGGCGCATTACGGCCACAAAGGGCATGTATGGTTTAGGGGCGCATTACGGCCACAAAGGGCATGTATGGTTTTAGGGCGCATTACGGCCACAAAGGGCATGTATGTTTATAGGGCGCATTACGGCCACACAATGTTTAGGCATGTATGGTTTATAGGGCGCATTACGGCCACAAAGGACATGTATGGTTTTTAGGGCGCATTACGGCCAAAGGGCATGTATGGTTTAGGGCGCATTACGGCCACAAAGGGCATGTATGTTTATAGGGGCGGCATGTATGTTTATAGGGCGCATTACGGCCACAAAGGCATGTATGTTTATAGGAGCGCATTACGGCCACAAAGGGCATGTATGGTTTAGGGGCGCATTACCCACAAAGGGCATGTATGTTTATAGGGGCGCATTACGGCCACAAAGGGCATGTATGGTTTAGGGGCGCATTACGGCCACAAAGGCATGTATGGTTTTAGCATTACGGCCACAAAGGGCATTTATAGGGCGCATTACGACCACAAAGGGCATGTATGGTTTTAGGGGCGCATTACGGCCACAAAGGGCATGTATGTTTAGGGTGCAAAAGGGCATGTATGGTTTACGGCCACAAAGGGCATGTATGTTTATAGGGGCGCATTACGGACCACAAAGGGCATGTATGTTTATAGGAAAAGGGCATGTATGGTTATAAGTGCATTACGGCCACAAAGGGCATGTATGTTTATAGAGGGCATTACGGCCACAAAGGGCATGTATGGTTTAGGGCGCATTAGTATGTTTAAAAACAAAGGCATGTGTGGTTTAGGGCGCATCTGACCAAAGGGCATGTATGTTTATAGGGCGCATTACGGCCACAAAGGGGCATGTATGTTTATAGGGCGCATTACGTACAAAGGCATGTATGGTTTTAGGGCGCATTACGGCCACAAAGGGCATGTATGGTTTTAGAGCGCATTACGTACAAAGGGCATGTATGGTTTTAGGGCGCATTACGGCCACAAAGGGCATGTATGGTTTTAGGGCGCATTACGGCCACAAAGGGCATGTATGTTTATAGGTAGCATTCGACCACAAAGGCATGTATGTTTAGGGGCGCATTACGGCCACAAAGGAGCATGTGTTTATAGGGGCGCATTACGGCCACAAAGGGCATGTATGTTTATAGGGGCGCATTACGGCCACAAAAGGGCATGTATGTTTAAGGCATTACGGCCACAAAGGGCATGTATGTTTTTTTAGGCGCATTACGGCTAAAGGGCATGTATGGTTTTAGGGCGCATTACGGCCACAAAGGGCATGTATGGTTTATAGGGCGCATTACGGCCACAAAGGGCATGTATGGTTTTAGGGGCGCATTACGGCCACAAAGGGCATGTGTTTTTAGGGGCGCATTCACGGCCACAAAGGGCATGTATGGTTTATAGAGGCATTACGGCCACAAAGGCATGTGTGTTTTAGGGGCGCATTACGGCCACAAGGGCATGTATGTTTATAGAGGCGCATTCTTTCTGACCACAAAGGGCATGTATGTTTATAGGGCGCATTACGGCCACAAAGGGCATGTATGTTTATAGGGGCGCATTACGGCTAAAAGGGCATGTATGGTTTATAGGGCGCATTACGGCCACAAAGGCATGTATGTTTATAGGGCGCATTACGTACAAGGGCATGTATGGTTTAGGGCGCATTACGGCCACAAAGGGCATGTATGTTTATAGGGCGCATTACGGCGGGGCATGTATGGTTTTTAGAGAGGCGCATTCTGACTACAAAGGTATGTATGGTTTTAGGGGCGCATTACGTACAAAGGGCATGTATGTTTATGGGCGCATTACGGCCCACAAGGGCATGTATGTTTTAGGGGCGCATTACGGCACAAAGGCATGTATGTTTTAGGGGCGCATTACGGCCACAAAGGGCATGTATGGTTTTAGGGCGCATTACGGCCACAAAGGGCATGTATGGTTTATAGGAGGCCTTGGCGGGCATGTATGTTTATAGACCCACAAAGGGCATGTATGGTTTAGAGTATTCTGACCACAAAGGGCATGTATGTTTAGGGCGCATTACGGCCACAAAGGGCATGTATGGTTTATAGGGGCGCATTACGGCCACAAAGGCATGTATGGTTTTAGGGGCGCATTACGGCCACAAAGGGCATGTATGGTTTTAGGGCGCATTACGGCCACAAAGGGCATGTATGTTTATAGGGGCGCATTACGGCCACAAAGGGCATGTATGTTTATAGAGGGCGCATTACGGCCACAAAGGCATGTATGGTTTAGGGCGCATTACGGCCACAAAGGGCATGTATGTTTAGGGGCGCATTACGACCAAAAGGGCATGTATGTTTATAGAGGCGGCATTACGGCCACAAGGCAATGTATGTTTATAGGGCGCATTACATTACAAAGGGGCATTATGTTTATAGGGCGCATTACGGCCACAAAGAGGACATGTATGGTTTTAGGGGCGCATTACGGCCACAAAGGGCATGTATGTTTAGAGGGCGCATTACGTACAAAGGCATGTATGTTTATAGGGCGCATTACGGCCACAAAGGGCATTATGGTTTTTAGGCGCATTACGGCCACAAAGGGCATGTATGGTTTAGGGGCGCATTACGGCCACAAAAGGCATGTATGGTTTTAGGGCGCTACGGCCACAAAGGCATGTATGGTTTTAGGCATGTATGGTTTAGAGGGCGCATTACGGCCACAAAGGGCATGTATGGTTTAGAGGCGCATTACGTACAAAGGGCATGTATGTTTATAGAGGGCGCATTACGGCCACAAAAGGCATGTATGTTTATAGAAAAATTACAGTACAAAGGCATGTATGGTTGTAGGGGCGCATGTATGTTTATAGGGCCACACGGGCCAAAAGGCATGTATGGTTATAGGGCTTGACACACAAAGGGCATGTATGGTTTTAGGGCGCATTACGGCCACAAAGGCATGTATGGTTTGGGGCGCATTCACGACCTAAAAAGGCATGTATGGTTATAGGGCGCATTACGGCCACAAAGGGCATGTATGTTGATGGGGGCGCATTACGTACAAAGGGCATGTATGTTTATAGGGCGCATTACGGCCACAAAGGGCATGCTTTATGTTTATAAGGGCGTTACATTTGCCACAAAGGGCATGTATGGTTTAGGGCGCATTACGGCCACAAAGGGCATGTATGGTTTTAGGGCGCATTACGGCCACAAAGGGCATGTATGGTTTATAGGGCGCATTACGGCCACAAAGGGCATGTATGGTTTATAGGGCGCATTACGGCCACAAAGGGCATGTATGGTTTTAGGGGCGCATTACGGCCACAAAGGGCATGTATGGTTTATAGGGCGCATTACGGCCACAAAGGGCATGTATGGTTTATAGGGCGCATTACGGCCACAAAGGGCATGTATGGTTTATAGGGCGCATTACGGCCACAAAGGGCATGTATGGTTTATAGGGCGCATTACGGCCACAAAGGGCATGTATGGTTTATAGGGCGCATTACGGCCACAAAAGGCATGTATGGTTTATAGGGCGCATTACGGCCACAAAGGGCATGTATGGTTTTAGGGCGCATTACGGCCACAAAGGGCATGTATGGTTTATAGGGCGCATTACGGCCACAAAGGGCATGTATGGTTTATAGGGCGCATTACGGCCACAAAGGGCATGTATGGTTTATAGGGCGCATTACGGCCACAAAGGGCATGTATGGTTTATAGGGCGCATTACGGCCACAAAGGGCATGTATGGTTTTAGGGCGCATTACGGCCACAAAGGGCATGTATGGTTTATAGGGCGCATTACGGCCACAAAGGGCATGTATGGTTTATAGGGCGCATTACGGCCACAAAGGGCATGTATGGTTTATAGGGCGCATTACGGCCACAAAAGGCATGTATGGTTTTAGGGCGCATTACGGCCACAAAGGGCATGTATGGTTTATAGGGCGCATTACGGCCACAAAGGGCATGTATGGTTTATAGGGCGCATTACGGCCACAAAGGGCATGTATGGTTTTAGGGCGCATTACGGCCACAAAGGGCATGTATGGTTTTAGGGCGCATTACGGCCACAAAGGGCATGTATGGTTTATAGGGCGCATTACGGCCACAAAGGGCATGTATG
>NW_026278002.1:0-13792 GCF_023373465.1 Oncorhynchus keta | reverse complement strand
CTATTATATTATGACAGACCAGCTAGATCTACTGTCTCATATTATATTATGACAGACCAGCTAGATCTACTGTCTCTATTATATTATGACAGACCAGCTAGATCTACTGTCTCTATTATATTATGACAGACCAGCTAGATCTACTGTCTCTATTATATTATGACAGACCAGCTAGATCTACTGTCTCTATTATATTATGACAGACCAGCTAGATCTACTGTCTCTATTATAATATGACAGACCAGCTAGATCTGCTGTCTCTATTATATTATGACAGACCAGCTAGATCTACTGTCTCTATTATATTATGACAGACCAGCTAGATCTACTGTCTCTATTATATTATGACAGACCAGCTAGATCTACTGTCTCTATTATATTATGACAGACCAGCTAGATCTACTGTCTCTATTATATTATGACAGACCAGCTAGATCTACTGTCTCTATTATATTATGACAGACCAGCTAGATCTACTGTCTCTATTATATTATGACAGACCAGCTAGATCTACTGTCTCTATTATATTATGACAGACCAGCTAGATCTGCTGTCTCTATTATATTATGACAGACCAGCTAGATCTACTGTCTCTATTATATTATGACAGACCAGCTAGATCTACTGTCTCTATTATATTATGACAGACCAGCTAGATCTACTGTCTCTATTATATTATGACAGACCAGCTAGATCTACTGTCTCTATTATATTATGACAGACCAGCTAGATCTACTGTCTCTATTATATTATGACAGACCAGCTAGATCTACTGTCTCATATTATATTATGACAGACCAGCTAGATCTACTGTCTCTATTATATTATGACAGACCAGCTAGATCTACTGTCTCTATTATATTATGACAGACCAGCTAGATCTACTGTCTCTATTATATTATGACAGACCAGCTAGATCTACTGTCTCATATTATATTATGACAGACCAGCTAGATCTACTGTCTCTATTATATTATGACAGACCAGCTAGATCTACTGTCTCTATTATATTATGACAGACCAGCTAGATCTACTGTCTCTATTATATTATGACAGACCAGCTAGATCTACTGTCTCTATTATATTATGACAGACCAGCTAGATCTACTGTCTCTATTATATTATGACAGACCAGCTAGATCTACTGTCTCTATTATATTATGACAGACCAGCTAGATCTACTGTCTCTATTATATTATGACAGACCAGCTAGATCTACTGTCTCTATTATATTATGACAGACCAGCTAGATCTACTGTCTCTATTATATTATGACAGACCAGCTAGATCTACTGTCTCTATTATATTATGACAGACCAGCTAGATCTACTGTCTCTATTATATTATGACAGACCAGCTAGATCTACTGTCTCTATTATATTATGACAGACCAGCTAGATCTACTGTCTCTATTATATTATGACAGACCAGCTAGATCTACTGTCTCTATTATATTATGACAGACCAGCTAGATCTACTGTCTCTATTATATTATGACAGACCAGCTAGATCTACTGTCTCTATTATATTATGACAGACCAGCTAGATCTACTGTCTCTATTATATTATGACAGACCAGCTAGATCTACTGTCTCTATTATATTATGACAGACCAGCTAGATCTACTGTCTCTATTATATTATGACAGACCAGCTAGATCTACTGTCTCTATTATATTATGACAGACCAGCTAGATCTACTGTCTCATATTATATTATGACAGACCAGCTAGATCTACTGTCTCTATTATATTATGACAGACCAGCTAGATCTACTGTCTCTATTATATTATGACAGACCAGCCAGATCTACTGTTTCTATTATAATATGACAGACCAGCCAGATCTACTGTCTCTATTATATTATGACAGACCAGCTAGATCTACTGTCTCATATTATATTATGACAGACCAGCTAGATCTACTGTCTATATTATATTATGACAGACCAGCTAGATCTACTGTCTCTATTATATTATGACAGACCAGCTAGATCTACTGTCTCTATTATATTATGACAGACCAGCTAGATCTACTGTCTCTATTATATTATGACAGACCAGCTAGATCTACTGTCTCTATTATATATGACAGACCAGCTAGATCTACTGTCTCTATTAGAATATGACAGACCAGCTAGATCTGCTGTCTCTATTATATTATGACAGACCAGCTAGATCTGCTGTCTCTATTATATTATGACAGACCAGCTAGATCTACTGTCTCTATTATATTATGACAGACCAGCTAGATCTACTGTCTCTATTATATTATGACAGACCAGCTAGATCTACTGTCTCATATTATATTATGACAGACCAGCTAGATCTACTGTCTCTATTATATTATGACAGACCAGCTAGATCTACTGTCTCTATTATATTATGACAGACCAGCTAGATCTACTGTCTCTATTATATTATGACAGACCAGCTAGATCTACTGTCTCTATTATATTATGACAGACCAGCTAGATCTACTGTCTCTATTATATTATGACAGACCAGCTAGATCTACTGTCTCTATTATATTATGACAGACCAGCTAGATCTACTGTCTCTATTATATTATGACAGACCAGCTAGATCTACTGTCTCTATTATATTATGACAGACCAGCTAGATCTACTGTCTCTATTATATTATGACAGACCAGCTAGATCTACTGTCTCTATTATATTATGACAGACCAGCTAGATCTACTGTCTCTATTATATTATGACAGACCAGCTAGATCTACTGTCTCTATTTATATTATGACAGACCAGCTAGATCTACTGTCTCTATTATATTATGACAGACCAGCTAGATCTACTGTCTCTATTATATTATGACAGACCAGCTAGATCTACTGTCTCTATTATATTATGACAGACCAGCTAGATCTACTGTCTCTATTATATTATGACAGACCAGCTAGATCTACTGTCTCTATTATAATATGACAGACCAGCTAGATCTGCTGTCTCTATTATATTATGACAGACCAGCTAGATCTGCTGTCTCTATTATATTATGACAGACCAGCTAGATCTACTGTCTCTATTATATTATGACAGACCAGCTAGATCTACTGTCTCTATTATATTATGACAGACCAGCTAGATCTACTGTCTCTATTATATTATGACAGACCAGCTAGATCTACTGTCTCTATTATATTATGACAGACCAGCTAGATCTACTGTCTCTATTAGAATATGACAGACCAGCTAGATCTACTGTCTCTATTATATTATGACAGACCAGCTAGATCTGCTGTCTCTATTATATTATGACAGACCAGCTAGATCTACTGTCTCTATTATATTATGACAGACCAGCTAGATCTACTGTCTCTATTATATTATGACAGACCAGCTAGATCTACTGTCTCTATTATATTATGACAGACCAGCTAGATCTACTGTCTCATATTATATTATGACAGACCAGCTAGATCTACTGTCTCTATTATATTATGACAGACCAGCTAGATCTACTGTCTCTATTATATTATGACAGACCAGCTAGATCTACTGTCTCTATTATAATATGACAGACCAGCTAGATCTACTGTCTCTATTATATTATGACAGACCAGCTAGATCTACTGTCTCTATTTATATTATGACAGACCAGCTAGATCTACTGTCTCTATTATATTATGACAGACCAGCTAGATCTACTGTCTCTATTATATTATGACAGACCAGCTAGATCTACTGTCTCTATTATATTATGACAGACCAGCTAGATCTACTGTCTCTATTATATTATGACAGACCAGCTAGATCTACTGTCTCTATTATATAAGACCAGCTAGATCTACTGTCTCTATTAGAATATGACAGACCAGCTAGATCTGCTGTCTCTATTATATTATGACAGACCAGCTAGATCTGCTGTCTCTATTATATTATGACAGACCAGCTAGATTTGCTGTCTCTATTATATTATGACAGACCAGCTAGATCTACTGTCTCTATTATATTATGACAGACCAGCTAGATCTACTGTCTCTATTATATTATGACAGACCAGCTAGATCTACTGTCTCTATTATATTATGACAGACCAGCTAGATCTACTGTCTCTATTAGAATATGACAGACCAGCTAGATCTACTGTCTCTATTATATTATGACAGACCAGCTAGATCTGCTGTCTCTATTATATTATGACAGACCAGCTAGATCTACTGTCTCTATTATATTATGACAGACCAGCTAGATCTACTGTCTCTATTATATTATGACAGACCAGCTAGATCTACTGTCTCTATTATATTATGACAGACCAGCTAGATCTACTGTCTCTATTATATTATGACAGACCAGCTAGATCTACTGTCTCTATTATATTATGACAGACCAGCTAGATCTACTGTCTCTATTATATTATGACAGACCAGCTAGATCTACTGTCTCTATTTATATTATGACAGACCAGCTAGATCTACTGTCTCTATTATATTATGACAGACCAGCTAGATCTACTGTCTCTATTATATTATGACAGACCAGCTAGATCTACTGTCTCTATTATATTATGACAGACCAGCTAGATCTACTGTCTCTATTATATTATGACAGACCAGCTAGATCTACTGTCTCTATTATATTATGACAGACCAGCTAGATCTACTGTCTCTATTATATTATGACAGACCAGCTAGATCTACTGTCTCTATTATATTATGACAGACCAGCTAGATCTACTGTCTCTATTATATTATGACAGACCAGCTAGATCTACTGTCTCTATTATATTATGACAGACCAGCTAGATCTACTGTCTCTATTATATTATGACAGACCAGCTAGATCTACTGTCTCTATTATATTATGACAGACCAGCTAGATCTACTGTCTCTATTATATTATGACAGACCAGCTAGATCTACTGTCTCTATTATATTATGACAGACCAGCTAGATCTACTGTCTCTATTATATTATGACAGACCAGCTAGATCTACTGTCTCTATTAGAATATGACAGACCAGCTAGATCTGCTGTCTCTATTATATTATGACAGACCAGCTAGATCTGCTGTCTCTATTATATTATGACAGACCAGCTAGATCTACTGTCTCTATTATATTATGACAGACCAGCTAGATCTACTGTCTCTATTATATTATGACAGACCAGCTAGATCTACTGTCTCTATTATATTATGACAGACCAGCTAGATCTGCTGTCTCTATTATATTAGGACAGACCAGCTAGATCTACTGTCTTTATTAGATTATGACAGTCCAGTTAGATCTACTGTCTCTATTGTATTATGACAGACCAGCTAGATCTACTGTATCTATTTTAATATGACAGACCAGCTAGATCTGCTGTCTCTATTATATTATGACAGACCAGCTAGATCTACTGTCTCTATTATATTATGACAGACCAGCTAGATCTACTGTCTATATTATATTATGACAGACCAGCTAGATCTACTGTCTCTATTATATTATGACAGACCAGCTAGATCTACTGTCTCTATTATATTATGACAGACCAGCTAGATCTACTGTCTCTATTATATTATGACAGACCAGCTAGATCTACTGTCTCTATTATATTATGACAGACCAGCTAGATCTACTGTCTCTATTATATTATGACAGACCAGCTAGATCTACTGTCTCTATTATATTATGACAGACCAGCTAGATCTACTGTCTCTATTATATTATGACAGACCAGCTAGATCTACTGTCTCTATTATATTATGACAGACCAGCTAGATCTACTGTCTCTATTATATTATGACAGACCAGCTAGATCTACTGTCTCTATTATATTATGACAGACCAGCTAGATCTACTGTCTCTATTATATTATGACAGACCAGCTAGATCTACTGTCTCTATTATATTATGACAGACCAGCTAGATCTACTGTCTCTATTATATTATGACAGACCAGCTAGATCTACTGTCTCTATTATATTATGACAGACCAGCTAGATCTACTGTCTCTATTATATTATGACAGACCAGCTAGATCTACTGTCTCTATTATAATATGACAGACCAGCTAGATCTACTGTCTCTATTATATTATGACAGACCAGCTAGATCTACTGTCTCTATTATATTATGACAGACCAGCTAGATCTACTGTCTCTATTATATTATGACAGACCAGCTAGATCTACTGTCTTTATTAGATTATGACAGTCCAGTTAGATCTACTGTCTCTATTGTATTATGACAGACCAGCTAGATCTGCTGTATCTATTATATTATGACAGACCAGCTAGATCTGCTGTCTCTATTATATTATGACAGACCAGCTAGATCTACTGTCTCTATTATATTATGACAGACCAGCTAGATCTACTGTCTCTATTATATTATGACAGACCAGCTAGATCTACTGTCTCTATTATATTATGACAGACCAGCTAGATCTACTGTCTCTATTATATTATGACAGACCAGCTAGATCTACTGTCTCTATTATATTATGACAGACCAGCTAGATCTGCTGTCTCTATTATATTATGACAGACCAGCTAGATCTGCTGTCTCTATTATATTATGACAGACCAGCTAGATCTACTGTCTCTATTATATTATGACAGACCAGCTAGATCTACTGTCTCTATTATATTATGACAGACCAGCTAGATCTACTGTCTCTATTATATTATGACAGACCAGCTAGATCTACTGTCTCTATTATATTATGACAGACCAGCTAGATCTACTGTCTCTATTATATTATGACAGACCAGCTAGATCTACTGTCTCTATTATATTATGACAGACCAGCTAGATCTACTGTCTCTATTATATTATGACAGACCAGCTAGATCTACTGTCTCTATTATATTATGACAGACCAGCTAGATCTACTGTCTCTATTATATTATGACAGACCAGCTAGATCTACTGTCTCTATTATAATATGACAGACCAGCTAGATCTACTGTCTCTATTATATTATGACAGACCAGCTAGATCTGCTGTCTCTATTATATTATGACAGACCAGCTAGATCTACTGTCTCTATTATATTATGACAGACCAGCTAGATCTACTGTCTCTATTATATTATGACAGACCAGCTAGATCTACTGTCTCTATTATATTATGACAGACCAGCTAGATCTACTGTCTCTATTATATTATGACAGACCAGCTAGATCTACTGTCTCTATTATATTATGACAGACCAGCTAGATCTACTGTCTCTATTATATTATGACAGACCAGCTAGATCTACTGTCTCTATTATATTATGACAGACCAGCTAGATCTACTGTCTCTATTATATTATGACAGACCAGCTAGATCTACTGTCTCTATTATATTATGACAGACCAGCTAGATCTACTGTCTCTATTATATTATGACAGACCAGCTAGATCTACTGTCTCTATTATATTATGACAGACCAGCTAGATCTACTGTCTCTATTTATATTATGACAGACCAGCTAGATCTACTGTCTCTATTATATTATGACAGACCAGCTAGATCTACTGTCTCTATTTATATTATGACAGACCAGCTAGATCTACTGTCTCTATTATATTATGACAGACCAGCTAGATCTACTGTCTCTATTATATTATGACAGACCAGCTAGATCTACTGTCTCTATTATATTATGACAGACCAGCTAGATCTACTGTCTCTATTATATTATGACAGACCAGCTAGATCTACTGTCTCTATTATATTATGACAGACCAGCTAGATCTACTGTCTCTATTATATTATGACAGACCAGCTAGATCTACTGTCTCTATTATATATGACAGACCAGCTAGATCTACTGTCTCTATTAGAATATGACAGACCAGCTAGATCTGCTGTCTCTATTATATTATGACAGACCAGCTAGATTTGCTGTCTCTATTATATTATGACAGACCAGCTAGATCTACTGTCTCTATTATATTATGACAGACCAGCCAGATCTACTGTCTCTATTATATTATGACAGTGTCTCTATTAGAATATGACAGACCAGCTAGATCTGCTGTCTCTGTTATATTATGACAGACCAGCTAGATTTGCTGTCTCTATTATATTATGACAGACCAGCTGGATCTGCTGTGTCTCTGTGCCAATAGCGACCGGGGCCAGCTAGAATCTACTGTCTCTGTTATATTATGACAGACCAGCTAGATCTGCTGTCTCTATTATAATGGAGACCGAGACCAGCTAGATCACTGTCTTTATTAGATTATGACAGTCCAGTTAGATCTACTGTCTCTATTGTATTATGACAGACTAGCTAGATCCACTGTATCTATTTTAATATGACAGACCAGCTAGATCTGCTGTCTCTATTATATTATGACAGACCAGCTAGATCTACTGTCTCTATTATATTATGACAGACCAGCTAGATCTACTGTCTCATTTATATTATGACAGACCAGTGAGATCTACTGTCATATTATATTATGACAGACCAGCTAGATCTACTGTCTCTATTATATTATGACAGACCAGCCAGATCTACTGTCTCTATTATAATATGACAGACCAGCTAGATCTACTGTCTTTATTATATTATGACAGACCAGCCAGATCTACTGTCTATATTATATTATGACAGACCAGCTAGATCTACTGTCTCTATTATATTATGACAGACCAGTTAGATCTACTGTCTATATTATATTATGACAGACCAGCTAGATCTACTGTCTCTATTATAATATGACAGACCAGCGAGATCTACTGTCTCTATTATATTATGACAGACCAGCGAGATCTGCTGTCTCTATTATATTATGACAGACCAGCCAGATCTACTGTCATATTATATTATGACAGACCAGCTAGACAGACCCAGCTAGATCTACTGTCTCTATTATATTATGACAGACAGCTAGATCTACTGTCTATATTATAATATGACAGACCAGTTAGATCTACTGTCTCTATTATAATGACAGACCAGCTAGATCTACTGTCTCTGTGACAGACCAGCCAGATCTACTGTCTCTGTTATATTATGACAGACCAGCCAGATCTACTGTCTCTATTATATTATGACAGACCGAACTTGATCTACTGTCTCTATTATATTATGACAGACCAGCTAGATCTACTGTCTTTATTAGATTATGACAGTCCAGTTAGATCTACTGTCTCTATTGTATTATGACAGACCAGCTAGATCTGCTGTATCTATTATATTATGACAGACCAGCTAGATGTGCTGTCTCTATTATATTATGACAGTCCAGCTAGATCTACTGGCTCTGTCTCTATTATATTATGACAGACCAGCTAGATCTACTGTCTCTATTATATTATGACAGACCAGCTAGATCTACTGTCTCTATTATATTATGACAGACCAGCTAGATCTACTGTCTCTATTATATTATGACAGACCAGCTAGATCTACTGTCTCTATTATATTATGACAGACCAGCTAGATCTGCTGTCTCTATTATATTATGACAGACCAGCTAGATCTGCTGTCTCTATTATATTATGACAGACCAGCTAGATCTACTGTCTGTCTCTATTATATTATGACAGACCAGCTAGATCTACTGTCTCTATTATATTATGACAGACCAGCTAGATCTACTGTCTCTATTATATTATGACAGACCAGCTAGATCTACTGTCTCTATTATATTATGACAGACCAGCTAGATCTACTGTCTCTATTTATATTATGACAGACCAGCTAGATCTACTGTCTCTATTATATTATGACAGACCAGCTAGATCTACTGTCTCTATTATATTATGACAGACCAGCTAGATCTACTGTCTCTATTATATTATGACAGACCAGCTAGATCTACTGTCTCATATTATATTATGACAGACCAGCTAGATCTACTGTCTCTATTATATTATGACAGACCAGCTAGATCTACTGTCTCTATTATATTATGACAGACCAGCTAGATCTACTGTCTCTATTATATTATGACAGACCAGCTAGATCTACTGTCTCTATTATATTATGACAGACCAGCTAGATCTACTGTCTCTATTATATTATGACAGACCAGCTAGATCTACTGTCTCATATTATATTATGACAGACCAGCTAGATCTACTGTCTCTATTATATTATGACAGACCAGCTAGATCTACTGTCTCTATTATATTATGACAGACCAGCTAGATCTACTGTCTCTATTATATTATGACAGACCAGCTAGATCTACTGTCTCTATTATATTATGACAGACCAGCTAGATCTACTGTCTCTATTATATTATGACAGACCAGCTAGATCTACTGTCTCTATTATATTATGACAGACCAGCTAGATCTACTGTCTCTATTATATTATGACAGACCAGCTAGATCTACTGTCTCTATTATATTATGACAGACCAGCTAGATCTACTGTCTCTATTATATTATGACAGACCAGCTAGATCTGCTGTCTCTATTATATTATGACAGACCAGCTAGATCTACTGTCTCTATTATATTATGACAGACCAGCTAGATCTACTGTCTCTATTATATTATGACAGACCAGCTAGATCTACTGTCTCTATTATATTATGACAGACCAGCTAGATCTACTGTCTCTATTATATTATGACAGACCAGCTAGATCTACTGTCTCTATTATATTATGACAGACCAGCTAGATCTACTGTCTCTATTATATTATGACAGACCAGCTAGATCTGCTGTCTCTATTATATTATGACAGACCAGCTAGATCTACTGTCTCTATTATATTATGACAGACCAGCTAGATCTACTGTCTCTATTATATTATGACAGACCAGCTAGATCTACTGTCTCTATTATATTATGACAGACCAGCTAGATCTACTGTCTCTATTATATTATGACAGACCAGCTAGATCTACTGTCTCTATTTATATTATGACAGACCAGCTAGATCTACTGTCTCTATTATATTATGACAGACCAGCTAGATCTACTGTCTCTATTATATTATGACAGACCAGCTAGATCTACTGTCTCTATTATATTATGACAGACCAGCTAGATCTACTGTCTCTATTATATTATGACAGACCAGCTAGATCTACTGTCTCTATTATATTATGACAGACCAGCTAGATCTACTGTCTCTATTATATTATGACAGACCAGCTAGATCTACTGTCTCTATTATATTATGACAGACCAGCTAGATCTACTGTCTCTATTATATTATGACAGACCAGCTAGATCTGCTGTCTCTATTATATTATGACAGACCAGCTAGATCTACTGTCTCTATTATATTATGACAGACCAGCTAGATCTACTGTCTCTATTATATTATGACAGACCAGCTAGATCTACTGTCTCTATTATATTATGACAGACCAGCTAGATCTACTGTCTCTATTATATTATGACAGACCAGCTAGATCTACTGTCTCATATTATATTATGACAGACCAGCTAGATCTACTGTCTCTATTATATTATGACAGACCAGCTAGATCTACTGTCTCTATTTATATTATGACAGACCAGCTAGATCTACTGTCTCTATTATATTATGACAGACCAGCTAGATCTACTGTCTCTATTATATTATGACAGACCAGCTAGATCTACTGTCTCTATTATATTATGACAGACCAGCTAGATCTACTGTCTCTATTATAATATGACAGACCAGCTAGATCTACTGTCTCTATTATATTATGACAGACCAGCTAGATCTACTGTCTCTATTTATATTATGACAGACCAGCTAGATCTACTGTCTCTATTATATTATGACAGACCAGCTAGATCTACTGTCTCTATTATATTATGACAGACCAGCTAGATCTACTGTCTCTATTATATTATGACAGACCAGCTAGATCTACTGTCTCTATTATATTATGACAGACCAGCTAGATCTACTGTCTCTATTATATTATGACAGACCAGCTAGATCTACTGTCTCTATTATATTATGACAGACCAGCTAGATCTACTGTCTCTATTATATTATGACAGACCAGCTAGATCTACTGTCTCTATTATATTATGACAGACCAGCTAGATCTACTGTCTCTATTATATTATGACAGACCAGCTAGATCTACTGTCTCTATTATATTATGACAGACCAGCTAGATCTACTGTCTCTATTATATTATGACAGACCAGCTAGATCTACTGTCTCTATTATATTATGACAGACCAGCTAGATCTACTGTCTCTATTATATTATGACAGACCAGCTAGATCTACTGTCTCATTTATATTATGACAGACCAGCTAGATCTACTGTCTATATTATATTATGACAGACCAGCTAGATCTACTGTCTCTATTATATTATGACAGACCAGCTAGATCTGCTGTCTCTATTATATTATGACAGACCAGCTAGATCTACTGTCTCTATTATATTATGACAGACCAGCTAGATCTACTTTCTCTATTATATGAGACCAGCTAGATCTACTGTCTCTATTAGAATATGACAGACCAGCTAGATCTGCTGTCTCTATTATATTATGACAGACCAGCTAGATTTGCTGTCTCTATTATATTATGACAGACCAGCTAGATCTACTGTCTCTATTATATTATGACAGACCAGCTAGATCTACTGTCTCTATTATATTATGACAGACCAGCTAGATCTACTGTCTCTATTATATTATGACAGACCAGCTAGATCTACTTTCTCTATTATATGAGACCAGCTAGATCTACTGTCTCTATTAGAATATGACAGACCAGCTAGATCTGCTGTCTCTATTATATTATGACAGACCAGCTAGATTTGCTGTCTCTATTATATTATGACAGACCAGCTGGATCTACTGTCTCTATTATATTATGACAGACCAGCTAGATCTACTGTCTCTATTATATTATGACAGACCAGCTAGATCTACTGTCTCTATTATATTATGACAGACCAGCTAGATCTACTGTCTCTATTATATTATGACAGACCAGCTAGATCTACTGTCTCTATTTATATTATGACAGACCAGCTAGATCTACTGTCTCTATTATATTATGACAGACCAGCTAGATCTACTGTCTCTATTTATATTATGACAGACCAGCTAGATCTACTGTCTCTATTATATTATGACAGACCAGCTAGATCTACTGTCTCTATTATATTATGACAGACCAGCTAGATCTACTGTCTCTATTATATTATGACAGACCAGCTAGATCTACTGTCTCTATTATATTATGACAGACCAGCTAGATCTACTGTCTCTATTATATTATGACAGACCAGCTAGATCTACTGTCTCTATTATATTATGACAGACCAGCTAGATCTACTGTCTCTATTAGAATATGACAGACCAGCTAGATCTGCTGTCTCTATTATATTATGACAGACCAGCTAGATTTGCTGTCTCTATTATATTATGACAGACCAGCTGGATCTACTGTCTCTATTATATTATGACAGACCAGCCAGATCTACTGTCTATATTATATTATGACAGACCAGCTAGATCTACTGTCTCTATTATATTATGACAGACCAGCTAGATCTGCTGTCTCTATTACATTATGACAGACCAGCTAGATCTACTGTCTCTATTAGATTATGACAGACCAGCTAGATCTGCTGTCTCTATTATATTATGACAGACCAGCTAGATTTGCTGTCTCTATTATATTATGACAGACCAGCTGGATCTACTGTCTCTATTATATTATGACAGACCAGCCAGATCTACTGTCTCTATTATATTATGACAGACCAGCTAGATCTACTGTCTCTATTATATTATGACAGACCAGCCAGATCTGCTGTCTCTATTATATTAGGACAGACCAGCTAGATCTACTGTCTCTATTAGATTATGACAGACCAGCTAGATCTACTGTCTCTATTATATTATGACAGAC
>NW_026278001.1:0-4269 GCF_023373465.1 Oncorhynchus keta | reverse complement strand
CTACTCACAAGGCAGGCAATACGCTCGACCTCATCTTTACTAGATGCTGTTCCCTCCTCTCCTCCTTTCTGCATCCTTTGACTCTCTATGTCCCTATCCTCCAGGCCGGCTCGGTCCTCCCTCCCGCTCTGTGGCTCGACGACTCATTGCGAGCTCACAGAACAGGGCTCCGGGCAGCCGAGGCGGAAATGGAGGAAAACTCGCCTCCCTGCGGACCTGGCATCCTTTCACTCCCTCCTCTCTACATTTTCCTCCTCTGTCTCTGCTGCTAAAGCCACTTTCTACCACTCTAAATTCCAAGCATCTGCCTCTAACCCTAGGAAGCTCTTTGCCACCTTCCCTCCTCCTGAATCCTCCTCCCCCTCCCCTCCTCCCTCTCTGCAGATGACTTCGTCAACCATTTTGAAAAGAAGGTCGACGACATCCGATCCTCGTTTGCTAAGTCAAACGACACCGCTGGTTCTGCTCACACTGCCCTACCCTGTGCTCTGACCTCTTTCTCCCCTCTCTCTCCAGATGAAATCTTTGCGTCTTGTGACGGCCGGCCGTAACAACCTGCCCGCTTGACCCTATCCCTCCTCTCTTCTCCAGACCATTTCCGAGACCTTCTCCCTTACCTCACCTCGCTCATCAACTCATCCCTGACCGCTGGCTACGTCCCTTCCGTCTTCAAGAGAGCGAGAGTTGCACCCTTCTGAAAAACCTACACTCGATCCCTCCGATGTCAACAACTACAGACCAGTATCCCTTCTTTCTTTTTCTTCCAAAACTCTTGAACGTGCCGTCCTTGGCCAGCTCTCCCGCTATCTCTCTCAGAATGACCTTCTTGATCCAAATCAGTCAGGGTTTCAAGACTAGTCATTCAACTGAGACTGCTCTTCTCTGTATCACGGAGGCGCCCGCACTGCTAAAGCACTCTCTCCCTCTGCTCATCCTTCTAGACCTATTGGCTGCCTTCGATACTGTGAACCATCAGATCCTCCTCTCCACCCTCTGAGCTGGGCATCTCCGCGCTGCCCACGCTTGGATTATGGCCCTAATGACAGGTCGCTCCTACCAGGTGGCGGGCGAGAATCTGTCTCCCTCACCACGCGCCTCACCACTGGTGTCCCCAGGGCTCTGTTCTAGGCCCTCTCCTATTCTCGCTATACACCAAGTCACTTGGCTCTGTCATAACCTCACATGGTCTCTCCTATCATTGCTATGCAGACGACACACAATTAATCTTCTCCTTTCCCCTTCTGATGACCAGGTGGCGAATCGCATCTCTGCATGTCTGGCAGACATATCAGTGTGGATGACGGATCACCACCTCAAGCTGAATCCTCGGCAAGACGGAGCTGCTCTTCCTCCCGGGGAAGGATTGCCCGTTCCATGATCTCGCCATCACGGTTGACAACTCCATTGTGTCCTCCTCCCAGAGCGCTAAGAACCTTGGCGTGATCCTGGACAACACCCTGTCGTTCTCAACTAACATCAAGGCGGTGGCCCGTTCCTGTAGGTTCATGCTCTACAACATCCGCAGAGTACGACCCTGTCTCACACAGGAAGCGGCGCAGGTCCTAATCCAGGCATTTGTCATCTCCCGTCTGGATTACTGCAACTCGCTGTTGGCTGGGCTCCCTGCCTGTGCCATTAAACCCCTACAACTCATCCAGAACGCCGCAGCCCGTCTGGTGTTCAACCTTCCCAAGTTCTCTCCACGTCACCCCGCTCCTCCGCTCTCTCCACTGGCTTCCAGTTGAAGCTCGCATCCGCTACAAGACCATGGTGCTTGCCTACGGAGCTGTGAGGGAACGGCACCTCAGTACCTCCAGGCTCTGATCAGGCCCTACACCCAAACAAGGGCGCTGCGTTCATCCACCTCTGGCTTGCTCGCCTCCCTACCACTGAGGAAGTACAGTTCCCGCTCAGCCCAGTCAAAACTGTTCGCTGCTCTGGCTCCCCAATGGTGGAACACACTCCCTCACGACGCCAGGACAGCGGAGTCAATCACCACCTTCCGGAGACACCTGAAACCCCACCTCTTTAAGGAATACCTAGGATAGGATAAAGTAATCCTTCTCACCCCCCTTAAAAGATTTAGATGCACTATTGTAAAGTGGCTGTTCCACTGGATGTCATAAGGTGAATGCACCAATTTGTAAGTCGCTCTGGATAAGAGCGTCTGCTAAATGACTTAAATGTAAATGTAAATGTAAAAAATACCTCTGTAAATCCAAGATGAAAGGAGAATTGTCTTCCCAAATGTTATATTTTATTACTGGGCCGCTAACCTCCTGCGTTGTTACGCTTTCTGTTGGATGACGGACTCCGGCATCCAACTGGTTTAGTATGGAAGCGTGAGAAATGCTCACCCCTTCTCTATTGGCGCTGTGATTTTGTCGCCTGTCAATCTGGAATGTCACTTTATTGTAACAATCCTATTATACATAGCACAGTCCGAATCTGGAAGCAAATTAAAGTCCACTTTGAGCTTAGACCAATGTCATTTTCATATCCTGTCGCCAGAATCCCTCCTTTGCCCTTCTAACCTTGATAACACCTTTGATCGATGGAGAGTTGGGGATAAGTACCATAGGGTTTATACATAGAAGGGACCTTTGCTTCCTTTGAGTTGCTGAGGAAACATATAATCTTCCCAGAAGTAATTTTTTCAGATAACTACAAATTAGAGACTACGTTAGAAAACACCTCCCAACATTTGGGAATGCTAAACCTTCCATGTTTGACGGATGCATAAAAATATACCCCACCTCAGAATAAACTGATATCGCGTCTATATGATGCTTTTCAATCTGTTAGCACACCTTCTGATGCCATCAAGGCAAAATGGGAGGAAGAACTAGGGACTGACATTTCGGTGGCAGACTGGGAAGAGGCAGGTATATCCACACTGCTCGTGTTTCCAGACATGGTCTCCTACAATTCAAGGTATTACACATTAAGGCTCTGGAGCAGAACCGCCCTTGCTGTCTCTGCCTGGCGGTTCCCTCTTTCCTGGGATTCTCTGCCTCTAACCTGTTACCGGGGCTGAGTCACTGGCTTGCTGGGGCTCTCTCGTGCCGTCCCTGGGGGTGCGTCACCTGGGTGGGTTGATTCACTGTTGTGGTCGGCCTGTCTGGGTTACCCCCACTGGGTTGTACCGTGGCGGAGATCTTTGTGGGCTATACTCGGCCTTGTCTCAGGATGGTGAGTTGGTGGTTGAAGATATCCCTCTAGTGGTGTGGGGGCTGTGCTTTGGCAAAGTGGGTGGGGTTATATCCTTCCTGTTTGGCCCTGTCCGGGGGTGTCCTCGGATGGGGCCACAGTGTCTCCTGACCCCTCCTGTCTCAGCCTCCAGTATTTATGCTGCAGTAGTTTATGTGTCGGGGGCTAGGGTCAGTTTGTTATATCTGGAGTACTTCTCCTGTCCTATTCGGTGTCCTGTGTGAATCTAAGTGTGCGTTCTCTAATTCTCTCCTTCTCTCTTTCTTTCTCTCTCTCGGAGGACCTGAGCCCTAGGACCATGCCCCAGGACTACCTGACATGATGACTCCTTGCTGTCCCCAGTCCACCTGGCCATGCTGCTGCTCCAGTTTCAACTGGCCTGGGCCCTAGGACCATGTCCCAGGACTACCTGACATGAGGACTCCTTGCTGTCCCCAGTCCACCTGGCCATGCTCCTGCTCAGTTTCAACTGTTCTGCCTTACTATTATTCAACCATGCTGGGTCATTTATGAACATTTGAACATCTTGGCCACGTTCTGTTATAATCTCCACCCGGCACAGCCAAAGAGGACTGGCCACCCCACATATGCTCTCTCTAATTCTCTCTTTCTTTCTCTCTCTCTCGGAGGACCTGAGCCCTAGGACAGTGCCCCAGGACTACCTGACATGATGGCTCCTTGCTGTCCCCATTCCACCTGACTGCTGCTGCTCCAGTTTCAACTGTTCTGCCTTATTATTATTCGACCATGCTGGTCATTTATGAACATTTGAACATCTTGGTCATGTTCTGTTATAATCTCTACCCGGCACAGCCAGAAGAGGACTGGCCACCCCACATAGCCCGGTTCCTCTCTAGGTTTCTTCCTAGGTTTTGGCCTTTCTAGGGAGTTTTTCCTAGCCACCGTGCTTTTACACCTGCATTGTTTGCTGTTTGGGGTTTTAGGCTGGGTTTCTGTACAGCACTTTGAGATATCAGCTGATGTACGAAGGGCTATATAAATAAATTTGATTTGATTTGATTTGATTTGATTACACAGATTACACTATTCCAAAACTAA
>NW_026278000.1:0-558 GCF_023373465.1 Oncorhynchus keta | reverse complement strand
CGGGACTATAACAAGTTTGGGAACCACTGGTCTGTGTAATCTGGAAGGAAATATGTCTCTCTAATATGGTCATACATTGGGCAGGAGGTTAGAAGTGCAGCTCAGTTTCCACCTCCTTTGTGGGCAGTGAGCACACAGCCTGTCTCTCTCCTGGAGAGCCATGTCTGTCTACGGCGGCCTTTCTCAATAGCAAGGCAATGCTCACTGAGTCTCTACATAGTCAAAGCTTTCCTTAAGTTTGGATCGGTCACAGTGGTCAGGTATTCTGCCACTGTGTACTCTCTGTTTAGGGCCAAATAGCATTCTAGTTTGCTCCGTTTTTTTGTCAATTATTTCCAATGTGTCAAGTAATGATCTTTTTGTTTTCTCATGATTTGGTTGGGTCTAATTGTGCTGTTGTCCTGGGGCTCTGTAGGGTGTGTTTGTGTTTGTGAACAGAGCCCCAGGACCAGCTTGCTTAGGGGACTCTTCTCCAGGTTCATCTCTCTGTAGGGTGATGGCTTTGTTATGGAAGGTTTGGGAATCGCTTCCTTCTCTCTCTATCCAGCTCTTTCTCTC
>NW_026277999.1:0-23027 GCF_023373465.1 Oncorhynchus keta | reverse complement strand
AACTGGTCTGTCAAAATATAATAGAGACAGTAGATCTAGCTGGTCTGTCATAATATAATAGAGACATTAGATCTAGCTGGTATGTCATACAACAGAGACAGTAGATCTAGCTAGTCTGTCATGAAATAATAGAGACAGTAGATCTAGCTGGTCTGTCATAATGTAACAGAGACAGTAGATCTAGCTGGTCTGTCATAATCTAACAGAGACAGTAGATCTAGCTGGTCTGTCATAATATAATAGAGACAGTAGATCTACCTGGTCTGTCATAATATAACAGAGACAGTAAATCTACCTGGTCTGTCAAAATATAATAGAGACAGTAGATCTAGCTGGTCTGTCATAATATAATAGAGACAGTAGATTTGGCGGGTCTGTCATAATATAATAGAGACAGTAGATCTAGCTGGTATGTCATACAATAGAGACAGTAGATCTAGCTGGTATGTCATACAACAGAGACAGTAGATCTAGCTGGTCTGTCATAAAATAATAGAGACAGTAGATCTAGCTGGTATGTCATACAATAGAGACAGTAGATCTAGCTGGTCTGTCATAATATAATAGAGACAGTAGATCTACCTGGTCTGTCAAAATATAATAGAGACAGTAGATCTAGCTGGTCTGTCATAATATAATAGAGACAGTAGATCTAGCTGGTATGTCATACAACAGAGACAGTAGATCTAGCTGTGCTAGCTGGTCTGTCATAAAATAATAGAGACAGTAGATCTAGCTGGTCTGTCATAATGTAACAGAGACAGTAGATCTAGCTGGTCTGTCAAAAAATAATAGAGATAGTAGATCTAGCTGGTCTGTCATAATATAATAGAGACAGTAGATCTAGCTGGTATGTCATACAATAGAGACAGTAGATCTAGCTGGTATGTCATACAACAGAGACAGTAGATCTAGCTGGTCTGTCATAAAATAATAGAGACAGTAGATCTAGCTGGTCTGTCATAAAATAATAGAGACAGTAGATCTAGCTGGGTAAGTCATACAATAGAGACAGTAGATCTAGCTGGTATGTCATACAACAGAGACAGTAGATCTAGCTGGTCTGTCATAAAATAATAGAGACAGTAGATCTAGCTGGTATGTCATACAATAGAGACAGTAGATCTAGCTGGGCTGTCATAATATAATAGAGGCAGTAGATCTAGCTGGTCTGTCATAATATAACAGAGACAGTAGATCTAGCTGGTCTGTCATAATATAATAGAGACAGTAGATCTACCTGGTCTGTCAAAATATAATAGAGTCAGTAGATCTAGCTGGTCTGTCATAATATAATAGAGACAGTAGATCTAGCTGGTATGTCATACAACAGAGACAGTAGATCTAGCTGGTCTGTCATAAAAATAATAGAGACAGTAGATCTAGCTGGTCTGTCATACAACAGAGACAGTAGATCTAGCTGGTCTGTCATAATATAATAGAGACAGTAGATCTAGCTGGTATGTCATACAATAGAGACAGTAGATCTAGCTGGTATGTCATACAACAGAGACAGTAGATCTAGCTGGTCTGTCATAAAATAATAGAGACAGTAGATCTAGCTGGTCTGTCATAAAATAATAGAGACAGTAGATCTAGCTGGTATGTCATACAATAGAGACAGTAGATCTAGCTGGTCTGTCATAATATAATAGAGGCAGTAGATCTAGCTGGTCTGTCATAATATAATAGAGACAGTAGATCCAGCTGGTCTGTGATAATACAATAGAGACAATAGATCTAGCTGGTCTGTCATAATATAATAGAGATAGTAGATCTAGCTGGTCTGTCATAATCTAATAGAGACAGTAGATCTAGCTGGTACGTCAAAATATAATAGAGACAGTCGATATAGCTGGTCTTTCATAATATAATAGACACAGTAGATCGAGCTGGTCTGTCATAATGTAACAGAGACAGTAGATCGAGCTGGTCTGTCATAAAATAATAGAGACAGTAGATCTATCTGGTCTGTCATAAAATAATAGAGACAGTAGATCTAGCTGGTCTGTCATAAAATAATAGAGACAGTAGATATAGCTGGTAAGTCATAATATAATAGAGACAGTAGATCAAGCTGGTATGTCATACAATAGAGACAGTAGATCTAGCTGGTCTGCCATGATGCAATAGAGACAGTAGATCTATCTGGTCTGTCATAATATAATAGAGACAGTAGATATAGCTGGTCTGTCATAATATAATAGACACAGTAGATCTAGCTGGTCTGTCATAATGTAACAGAGACAGTAGATCTTGCTGGTCTGTCATGAAATAATAGAGACAGTAGATCTAGCTGGTCCGTCAAAATATAATACAGACAGTCGATATAGCTGGTCTGTCATAATATAATAGAGACAGTAGATGTAGCTGGTATGTTATACAACAGGGACAGTATATCTAGCTGGTATGTCATAAAATAATAGAGACAGTAGATCTAGCTGGTCTGTCATAAAATAATAGAGACAGTAGATCTAGCTGGTCTGTCATAATATAATAGAGACAGTAGATCTAGCTGGTATGTTATACAATAGAGACAGTAGATCTTGCTGGTCTGCCATAATGCAATAGAGACAGTAGATCTAGCTGGTCTGTCATAATATAATAGAGACAGTAGATCTAGCTGGTATGTTATACAATAGAGACAGTAGATCTCGCTGGTCTGTCATAAAATAATAGAGACAGTAGATCTAGCTGGTCTGTCATAATATAATAGAGACAGTAGATCTAGCTGGTCTGTCATAATATAATAGAGACAGTAGATCTAGCTGGTATGTCATACAATAGAGACAGTAGATCTAGCTGGTCTGCCATAATGCAATAGAGACAGTAGATCTATCTGGTCTGTCATAATATAATATAGACAGTAGATATAGCTGGTCTGTCATAATATAACAGAGACAGTAGATTTAGCTGGTCTGTCATAATATAATAGAGACAGTAGATCTAGCTGGTCTGTCATAATACAATAAAGACAGTAGATCTAGCTGGTCTGTCATAATATAATAGAGACAGTAGATCTAGCTGGTCTGTCATAATAGAATAGAGACAGTAGATCAGCTGGTCTGTCATAATATAATAGATACAGTAGATTTGGCTGGTCTGTCATAATATAATAGAGACAGTAGATCTACCTGGTCTGTCATAATATAACAGAGACAGTAGATCTTGCTGGTCTGTCATAATATAATAGAGACAGTAGATCTAACTGGTCTGTCAAAATATAATAGAGACAGTAGATCTAGCTGGTCTGTCATAATATAATAGAGACATTAGATCTAGCTGGTATGTCATACAACAGAGACAGTAGATCTAGCTGGTCTGTCATGAAATAATAGAGACAGTAGATCTAGCTGGTCTGTCATAATGTAACAGAGACAGTAGATCTAGCTGGTCTGTCATAATCTAACAGAGACAGTAGATCTAGCTGGTCTGTCATAATATAATAGAGACAGTAGATCTACCTGGTCTGTCATAATATAACAGAGACAGTAAATCTACCTGGTCTGTCAAAATATAATAGAGACAGTAGATCTAGCTGGTCTGTCATAATATAATAGAGACAGTAGATTTGGCGGGTCTGTCATAATATAATAGAGACAGTAGATCTAGCTGGTATGTCATACAATAGAGACAGTAGATCTAGCTGGTATGTCATACAACAGAGACAGTAGATCTAGCTGGTCTGTCATAAAATAATAGAGACAGTAGATCTAGCTGGTATGTCATACAATAGAGACAGTAGATCTAGCTGGGCTGTCATAATATAATAGAGGCAGTAGATCTAGCTGGTCTGTCATAATGTAACAGAGACAGTAGATCTAGCTGGTCTGTCATAATATAATAGAGACAGTAGATTTGGCTGGTCTGTCATAAAATAATAGAGACAGTAGATCTAGCTGGTCTGTCAAAGTATAATAGAGGCAGTAGATCTAGCTGGTATGTCATACAACAGAGACAGTAGATCTAGCTGGTCTGTCATAAAATAATAGAGACAGTAGATCTAGCTGGTCTGTCATAATGTAACAGAGACAGTAGATCTCGCTGGTCTGTCATAAAATAATAGAGACAGTAGATCTAGCTGGTCTGTCAAAGTATAATAGAGGCAGTAGATCTAGCTGGTATGTCATACAATAGAGACAGTAGATCTAGCTGGTATGTCATACAACAGAGACAGTAGATCTAGCTGGTCTGTCATAAAATAATAGAGACAGTAGATCTAGCTGGTCTGTCATAAAATAATAGAGACAGTAGATCTAGCTGGTATGTCATACAATAGAGACAGTAGATCTAGCTGGTATGTCATACAACAGAGACAGTAGATCTAGCTGGTCTGTCATAAAATAATAGAGACAGTAGATCTAGCTGGTATGTCATACAATAGAGACAGTAGATCTAGCTGGGCTGTCATAATATAATAGAGGCAGTAGATCTAGCTGGTCTGTCATAATATAACAGAGACAGTAGATCTAGCTGGTCTGTCATAATATAATAGAGACAGTAGATCTACCTGGACTGTCAAAATATAATAGAGACAGTAGATCTAGCTGGTCTGTCATAATGTAATAGAGACAGTAGATCTAGCTGGTATGTCATACAACAGAGACAGTAGATCTAGCTGGTCTGTCATAAAATAATAGAGACAGTAGATCTAGCTGGTCTGTCATAATGTAACAGAGACAGTAGATCTAGCTGGTATGTCATACAACAGAGACAGTAGATCTAGCTGGTCTGTCAAAAAATAATAGAGATAGTAGATCTAGCTGGTCTGTCATAATATAATAGAGACAGTAGATCTAGCTGGTATGTCATACAATAGAGACAGTAGATCTAGCTGGTATGTCATACAACAGAGACAGTAGATCTAGCTGGTCTGTCATAAAATAATAGAGACAGTAGATCTAGCTGGTCTGTCATAAAATAATAGAGACAGTAGATCTAGCTGGTATGTCATACAATAGAAACAGTAGATCTAGCTGGTCTGTCATAATATAATAGAGGCAGTAGATCTAGCTGGTCTGTCATAATATAATAGAGACAGTAGATCCAGCTGGTCTGTGATAATACAATAGAGACAATAGATCTAGCTGGTCTGTCATAATATAATAGAGATAGTAGATCTAGCTGGTCTGTCATAATCTAATAGAGACAGTAGATCTAGCTGGTACGTCAAAATATAATAGAGACAGTCGATATAGCTGGTCTTTCATAATATAATAGACACAGTAGATCGAGCTGGTCTGTCATAATGTAACAGAGACAGTAGATCGAGCTGGTCTGTCATAAAATAATAGAGACAGTAGATCTAGCTGGTCTGTCATAAAATAATAGAGACAGTAGATCTAGCTGGTCTGTCATAAAATAATAGAGACAGTAGATATAGCTGGTCTGTCATAATATAATAGAGACAGTATATCTAGCTGGTATGTCATACAATAGAGACAGTAGATCTAGCTGGTCTGCCATGATGCAATAGAGACAGTAGATCTATCTGGTCTGTCATAATGTAATAGAGACAGTAGATATAGCTGGTCTGTCATAATATAATAGACACAGTAGATCTAGCTGGTCTGTCATAATGTAACAGAGACAGTAGATCTTGCTGGTCTGTCATGAAATAATAGAGACAGTCGATCTAGCTGCTCTGTCATAATAGAATAGAGACAGTAGATCTACCTGGTCTGTCAAAGTATAATAGAGACAGTAGATCTAGCTGGTCGGTCATAAAATAATAGAGGCAGTAGATCTAGCTGGTCTGTCATAATATAATAGAGACAGTAGATCCAGCTGGTCTGTGATAATACAATAGAGACAATAGATCTAGCTGGTCTGTCATAATATAATAGAGACAGTAGATACAGCTGGTCAGTCATAATATAACAGAGACAGTAGATTTAGCTGGTCTGTCATAATATAATAGAGACAGTAGATCTAGCTGGTCTGTCATAATCTAATAGAGACAGTAGATCTAGCTGGTCCGTCAAAATATAATAGAGACAGTCGATATAGCTGGTCTGTCATAATACAATAAAGACAGTAGATCTCGCTGGTCTGTCATAATATAATAGAGACAGTAGATCTAGCTGGTCTGTCAACATATAATAGAGACAGTAGATCTGGCTGGTCTGTCATAATATAATAGAGACAGTAGATTTGGCTGGTCTGTCATAATATAACAGAGACAGTAGATCTAGCTGGTGTGTCATAATATAATAGAGACAGTAGATCTAGCTGGTCTGTCATAATATAATTGAGACAGTAGATCTAGCTGGTATGTCATACAACAGAGACAGTAGATCTAGCTGGTCTGTCATAATATAATAGAGACAGTAGATCTAGCTGGTATGTCATACAACAGAGACAGTAGATCGAGCTGGTCTGTCATAATATAATAGAGAAAGTAGATCTACCTGGTCTGTCAAAATATAATAGAGAAAGTAGATCTAGCTGGTCTGTCATAATATAATAGAGACAGTAAATCTAGCTGGTATGTCATAAAATAATAGAGACAGTAGATATAGCTGGTCTGTCATAATATAATAGAGACAGTAGATCTAGCTGGTCTGTCACAATATAATAGAGACAGTAGATCTAGCTGGTATGTCATACAACAGAGACAGTAGATCTAGCTGGTCTGTCATAAAATAATAGAGACAGTAGATCTAGCTGGTCTGTCATAATGTAACAGAGACAGTAGATCTAGCTGGTATGTCATACAACAGAGACAGTAGATCTAGCTGGTCTGTCAAAAAATAATAGAGATAGTAGATCTAGCTGGTCTGTCATAATATAATAGAGACAGTAGATCTAGCTGGTATGTCATACAATAGAGACAGTAGATCTAGCTGGTATGTCATACAACAGAGACAGTAGATCTAGCTGGTCTGTCATAAAATAATAGAGACAGTAGATCTAGCTGGTCTGTCATAAAATAATAGAGACAGTAGATCTAGCTGGTCTGCCATAATATAATAGAGACATTAGATCTAGCTGGTCTGTCATAATCTAATAGAGGCAGTAGATCTAGCTGGTCTGTCATAATATAATAGAGACAATAGATCAAGTGGTCTTTCTCTCTTTCTCCACTTACCCATCTGTCTATCGCCTCCTTTGAATTCCATGCTGTCACAGTTACCAGCCCGTTCAAGCTTAACATCCTTATCATTTATCGCCCTCCAGGTTCCCTCGGAGAGTTCATCAATGAGCTTGATGCCTTGATAAGCTCCTTTCCTGAGGACGGCTCACCTCTCACAGTTCTGGGCGACTTTAACCTCCCCACGTCTACCTTTGACTCATTCCTCTCTGCCTCCTTCTTTCCACTCCTCTCCACTTTTGACCTCACCCTCTCACCTTCCCCCCTACTCACAAGGCAGGCAATACGCTTGACCTAATCTTTACTAGATGCTGTTCTTCCACTAACCTCATTGCAACTCCCCTCCAAGTCTCCGACCACTACCTTGTATCCTTTTCCCTCGCTCTCATCCAACACTTCCCACACTGCCCCTACTCGGATGGTATCGCGCCGTCCCAACCTTCGCTCTCTCTCCCCCGCTACTCTCTCCTCTTCCATCCTATCATCTCTTCCCTCTGCTCAAACTTTCTCCAACCTATCTCCTGATTCTGCCTCCTCAACCCTCCTCTCCTCCCTTACTGCATCCTTTGACTCTCTATGTCCCCTATCCTCCAGGCCGGCTCGGTCCTCCCCTCCCGCTCCGTGGCTCGACGACTCATTGCGAGCTCACAGAACAGGGCTCCGGGCAGCCGAGCGGAAATGGAGGAAAACTCGCCTCCCTGCGGACCTGGCATCCTTTCACTCCCTCCTCTCTACATTTTCCTCCTCTGTCTCTGCTGCTAAAGCCACTTTCTACCATTCTAAATTCCAAGCATCTGCCTCTAACCCTAGGAAGCTCTTTGCCACCTTCTCCTCCCTCCTGAATCCTCCCCCTCCTCCCTCTCTGCAGATGACTTCGTCAACCATTTTGAAAAGAAGGTCGACGACATCCGATCCTCGTTTGCTAAGTCAAACGACACTGCTGTTCTGCTCACACTGCCCTACCCTATGCTCTGACCTCTTTCTCCCTCTCTCTCAGATGAAATCTCGCGTCTTGTGACGGCCGGCCGCCCAACAACCTGCCCGCTTGACCCTATCCCCTCCTCTCTTCTCCAGACCATTTCCGGAGACCTTCTCCCTTACCTCACCTCGCTCATCAACTCATCCCTGACCGCTGGCTACGTCCCTTCCGTCTTCAAGAGAGCGAGAGTTGCACCCCTTCTGAAAAAACCTACACTCGATCCCTCCGATGTCAACAACTACAGACCAGTATCCCTTCTCTCTTTTCTCTCCAAAACTCTTGAGCGTGAGCGTCCTTGGCCAGCTCTACCGCTATCTCTCTCAGAATGACCTTCTTGATCCAAATCAGTCAGGTTTCAAGACTAGTCATTCAACTGAGACTGCTCTTCTCTGTATCACGGAGGCGCTCCGCACTGCTAAAGCTAACTCTCTCTCCTCTGCTCTCATCCTTCTAGACCTATCGGCTGCCTTCGATACTGTGAACCATCAGATCCTCCTCTCCACCCTCTCCGAGTTGGGCATCTCCGGCGCGGCCCACGCTTGGATTGCGTCCTACCTGACAGGTCGCTCCCTACCAGGTGGCGTGGCGAGAATCTGTCTCCTCACCACGCGCTCTCACCACTGGTGTCCCCCAGGGCTCTGTTCTAGGCCCTCTCTTATTCTCGCTATACACCAAGTCACTTGGCTCTGTCATAACCTCACATGGTCTCTCCTATCATTGCTATGCAGACGACACACAATTAATCTTCTCCTTTCCCCCTTCTGATGACCAGGTGGCGAATCGCATCTCTGCATGTCTGGCAGACATATCAGTGTGGATGACGGATCACCACCTCAAGCTGAACCTCAGCAAGACGGAGCTCCTCTTCCTCCCGGGGAAGGACTGCCCGTTCCATGATCTCGCCATCACGGTTGACAACTCCATTGTGTCCTCCTCCCAGAGCGCTAAGAACCTTGGCGTGATCCTGGACAACACCCTGTCGTTCTCAACTAACATCAAGGCGGTGTCCCGTTCCTGTAGGTTCATGCTCTACAACATCCGCAGAGTACGACCCTGCCTCACACAGGAAGCGGCGCAGGTCCTAATCCAGGCACTTGTCATCTCCCGTCTTGATTACTGCAACTCGCTGTTGGCTGGGCTCCCTGCCTGTGCCATTAAACCCCTACAACTCATCCAGAACGCGCAGCCCGTCTGGTGTTCAACCTTCCCAAGTTCTCTCACGTCACCCCGCTCCTCCGCTCTCTCCACTGGCTTCCAGTTGAAGCTCGCATCCGCTACAAGACCATGGTGCTTGCCTACGGAGCTGTGAGGGGAACGGCACCTCAGTACCTCCAGGCTCTGATCAGGCCACCCAAACAAGGGCACTGCGTTCATCCACCTCTGGCCTGCTCGCCTCCCTACCACTGAGGAAGTACAGTTCCCGCTCAGCCCAGTCAAAACTGTTCGCTGCTCTGGCCCCCAATGGTGGAACAAACTCCCTCACGACGCCAGGACAGCGGAGTCAATCACCACCTTCCGGAGACACCTGAAACCCCACCTCTTCAAGGAATACCTAGGATAGGGTAAGTAAGGGTAAGTAATCCTTCTCACCCCCCTCACCCCCTAAAAAGATTTAGATGCAAGTGGCTGTTCCACTGGATGTCATAAGGTGTATGCACCAATTTGTAAGTCGCTCTGGATAAGAGCGTCTGCTAAATGACTTAAATGTTAAATGTTAAATCTAGCTGGTCCGTCAAAATATAATAGAGACAGTCGATATAGCTGGTCTGTCATAATACAATAAAGCCAGTAGATCTAGCTGGTATGTCATACAACAGAGACAGTAGATCTAGCTGGTCTGTCATAAAATAATAGAGACAGTAGATCTAGCTGGTCTGTCATAATATAATAGAGACAGTAGATTTGGCGGGTCTGTCATAATATAATAGAGACAGTAGATCTACCTGGTCTGTCATAATATAACAGAGACAGTAAATCTACCTGGTCTGTCAAAATATAATAGAGACAGTAGATCTAGCTGGTCTGTCATAATATAATAGAGACAGTAGATTTGGCGGGTCTGTCATAATATAATAGAGACAGTAGATCTAGCTGGTATGTCATACAATAGAGACAGTAGATCTAGCTGGTATGTCATACAACAGAGACAGTAGATCTAGCTGGTCTGTCATAAAATAATAGAGACAGTAGATCTAGCTGGTATGTCATACAATAGAGACAGTAGATCTAGCTGGGCTGTCATAATATAATAGAGGCAGTAGATCTAGCTGGTCTGTCATAATATAACAGCGACAGTAGATCTAGCTGGTCTGTCATAATATAACAGAGACAGTAGATCTACCTGGTCTGTCAAAATATAATAGAGACAGTAGATCTAGCTGGTCTGTCATAATATAATAGAGACAGTAGATCTAGCTGGTATGTCATACAACAGAGACAGTAGATCTAGCTGGTCTGTCATAAAATAATAGAGACAGTAGATCTAGCTGGTCTGTCATAATGTAACAGAGACAGTAGATCTAGCTGGTATGTCATACAACAGAGACAGTAGATCTAGCTGGTCTGTCAAAAAATAATAGAGATAGTAGATCTAGCTGGTCTGTCATAATATAATAGAGACAGTAGATCTAGCTGGTATGTCATACAATAGAGACAGTAGATCTAGCTGGTATGTCATACAACAGAGACAGTAGATCTAGCTGGTCTGTCATAAAATAATAGAGACAGTAGATCTAGCTGGTCTGTCATAAAATAATAGAGACAGTAGATCTAGCTGGTATGTCATACAATAGAGACAGTAGATCTAGCTGGTATGTTATACAACAGAGACAGTAGATCTAGCTGGTCTGTCATAAAATAATAGAGACAGTAGATCTAGCTGGTATGTCATACAATAGAGACAGTAGATCTAGCTGGGCTGTCATAATATAATAGAGACAGTAGATCTAGCTGGTCTGTCATAATATAACAGAGACAGTAGATCTAGCTGGTCTGTCATAATATAATAGAGACAGTAGATCTACCTGGTCTGTCAAAATATAATAGAGACAGTAGATCTAGCTGGTCTGTCATAATATAATAGAGACAGTAGATCTAGCTGGTATGTCATACAACAGAGACAGTAGATCTAGCTGGTCTGTCATAAAATAATAGAGACAGTAGATCTAGCTGGTCTGTCATAATATAATAGAGACAGTAGATCTAGCTGGTATGTCATACAACAGAGACAGTAGATCTAGCTGGTATGTCATACAACAGAGACAGTAGATCTAGCTGGTCTGTCATAAAATAATAGAGACAGTAGATCTAGCTGGTCTGTCATAATATAATAGAGACAGTAGATCTAGCTGGTATGTCATACAATAGAGACAGTAGATCTAGCTGGTCTGTCATAATATAATAGAGGCAGTAGATCTAGCTGGTCTGTCATAATATAATAGAGACAGTAGATCCAGCTGGACTGTGATAATACAATAGAGACAATAGATCTAGCTGGTCTGTCATAATATAATAGAGATAGTAGATCTAGCTGGTCTGTCATAATCTAATAGAGACAGTAGATCTAGCTGGTACGTCAAAATATAATAGAGACAGTCGATATAGCTGGTCTTTCATAATATAATAGTGACAGTAGATCTAGCTGGTCTGTCATGAAATAATAGAGACAGTAGATCTAGCTGGTCTGTCATAAAATAATAGAGACAGTAGATCTAGCTGGTCTGTCATAAAATAATAGAGACAGTAGATATAGCTGGTCTGTCATAATATAATAGAGACAGTAGATCTAGCTGGTATGTCATACAATAGAGACAGTATATCTAGCTGGTCTGGCATGATGCAATAGAGACAGTAGATCTATCTGGTCTGTCATAATATAATAGAGACAGTAGATATAGCTGGTCTGTCATAATATAATAGACGCAGTAGATCTAGCTGGTCTGTCATAATGTAACAGAGACAGTAGATATTGCTGGTCTGTCATGAAATAATAGAGACAGTCGATCTAGCTGCTCTGTCATAATAGAATAGAGACAGTAGATCTACCTGGTCTGTCAAAGTATAATAGAGACAGTAGATCTAGCTGGTCGGTCATAAAATAATAGAGGCAGTAGATCTAGCTGGTCTGTCATAATATAATAGAGACAGTAGATCCAGCTGGTCTGTGATAATACAATAGAGACAATAGATCTATCTGGTCTGTCATAATATAATAAAGACAGTAGATATAGCTGGTCTGTCATAATATAACAGAGACAGTAGATTTAGCTGGTCTGTCATAATATAATAGAGACAGTAGATCTAGCTGGTCTGGCATAATCTAATAGAGACAGTAGATCTAGCTGGTCCGTCAAAATATAATACAGACAGTCGATATAGCTGGTCTGTCAAAATATAATAAAGACAGTAGATCTGGCTGGTCTGTCATAATATAATAGAGACAGTAGATCTAGCTGGTCTGTCAAAATATAATAGAGACAGTAGATCTGGCTGGTCTGTCATAATATAATAGAGACAGTAGATTTGGCTGGTCTGTCATAATATAATAGAGACAGTAGATCTACCTGGTCTGTCAAAATATAATAGAGACAGTAGATCTAGCTGGTCTGTCATAATATAATAGAGACAGTAGATCTAGCTGGTATGTCATACAACAGAGACAGTAGATCTAGCTGGTCTGTCATAATATAATAGAGACAGTAGATCTAGCTGGTATGTCATACAACAGAGACAGTAGATCTAGCTGGTCTGTCATAATATAATAGAGAAAGTAGATCTACCTGGTCTGTCAAAATATAATAGAGAAAGTAGATCTACCTGGTCTGTCAAAATATAATAGAGACAGTAGATCTAGCTGGTCTGTCATAATATAATAGAGACAGTAAATCTAGCTGGTATGTCATAAAATAATAGAGACAGTAGATATAGCTGGTCTGTCATAATATAATAGAGACAGTATATCTAGCTGGTCTGTCATAATATAATAGAGACAGTAGATCTAGCTGGTATGTCATACAAATAGAGACAGTAGATCTAGCTGGTCTGTCATAAAATAGTAGAGACAGTAGATCTAGCTGGTCTGTCATAATGTAACAGAGACAGTAGATCTAGCTGATATGTCATACAACAGAGACAGTAGATCTAGCTGGTCTGTCAAAAATAATAGAGATAGTAGATCTAGCTGGTCTGTCATAATATAATAGAGACAGTAGATCTAGCTGGTATGTCATACAATAGAGACAGTAGATCTAGCTGGTATGTCATACAACAGAGACAGTAGATCTAGCTGGTCTGTCATAATATAATAGAGACAGTAGATCTAGCTGGTCTGTCATAAAATAATAGAGACAGTAGATCTGGTCTGGTATGTAATAGAGACAGTAGATCTAGCTGGTCTGTCATAATATACAGTAGATCTAGCTGGTCTGTCATAATATAATAGAGACAGTAGATCTAGCTGGTCTGTCATAAAATAGAGGCAGTAGATCTAGCTGGTCTGTCATAATATAATAGAGACAGTAGATCCAGCTGGTCTGTCATAATACAATAGAGACAATAGATCTAGCTGGTCTGTCATAATATAATAGAGACAGTAGATCTAGCTGGTCTGTCATAATATAATAGAGACAGTAGATCTAGCTGGTCTGTCATAATATAATAGAGACAGTAGAGACAATAGAGACAGTCTAGCTGGTCTGTCATAATATAATAGAGACAGTAGATCTAGCTGGTCTGTCATAATATAATAGAGACAGTAGATCTAGCTGGTCTGTCAAAATATAATAGAGACAGTCGATATAGCTGGTCTTTCATAATATAATAGAGACAGTAGATCTAGCTGGTCTGTCATAATATAATAGAGACAGTAGATCTAGCTGGTCTGTCATAAAATAATAGAGACAGTAGATCTAGCTGGTCTGTCATAAAATAATAGAGACAGTAGATCTAGCTGGTCTGTCATAAAATAATAGAGACAGTAGATCTAGCTGGTCTGTCATAATATAATAGAGACAGTAGATCTAGCTGGTATGTCATACAATAGAGACAGTAGATCTAGCTGGTCTGTCATAAAATAATAGAGACAGTAGATCTAGCTGGTCTGTCATAATATAATAGAGACAGTAGATTTAGCTGGTCTGTCATAATATAATAGAGACAGTAGATCTAGCTGGTATGTCATACAATAGAGACAGTAGATCTAGCTGGTCTGCCATGATGCAATAGAGACAGTAGATCTATCTGGTCTGTCATAATATAATAGAGACAGTAGATCTAGCTGGTCTGTCATAATATAATAGAGAGTAGATCTAGCTGGTCTGTCATAATGTAACAGAGACAGTAGATCTTGCTGGTCTGTCATAAAATAATAGAGACAGTCGATCTAGCTGGTCTGTCATAATATAATAGAGACAGTAGATCTAGCTGGTCTGTCAAAGTATAATAGAGACAGTAGATCTCGCTGGTCTGTCATAAAATAATAGAGGCAGTAGATCTAGCTGGTCTGTCATAATATAATAGAGACAGTAGATCTAGCTGGTCTGTGATAATACAATAGAGACAATAGATCTAGCTGGTCTGTCATAATATAATAGAGACAGTAGATCTAGCTGGTCTGTCATAATATAATAGAGACAGTAGATCTAGCTGGTCTGTCATACAATAGAGACAGTAGATCTAGCTGGTCTGTCATAAAATAATAGAGACAGTAGATCTAGCTGGTCTGTCATAAAATAATAGAGACAGTAGATCTAGCTGGTCTGTCATAAATAATAGACAGTAGATCTAGCTGGTCTGTCATAATATAATAGAGACAGTAGATCTAGCTGGTCTGTCATAATATAATAGAGACAGTAGATCTAGCTGGTCTGTGATAATATAATAGAGACAATAGATCTAGCTGGTCTGTCATAATATAATAGAGACAGTAGATCTAGCTGGTCTGTCATAATATAATAGAGACAGTAGATCTAGCTGGTCTGTCAAAATATAATAGAGACAGTAGATATAGCTGGTCTTTCATAATATAATAGAGACAGTAGATCTAGCTGGTCTGTCATAATATAATAGAGACAGTAGATCTAGCTGGTCTGTCATAAAATAATAGAGACAGTAGATCTAGCTGGTCTGTCATAAAATAATAGAGACAGTAGATCTAGCTGGTCTGTCATAAAATAATAGAGACAGTAGATCTAGCTGGTCTGTCATAATATAATAGAGACAGTAGATCTAGCTGGTCTGTCATAAAATAATAGAGACAGTAGATCTAGCTGGTCTGTCATAAAATAATAGAGACAGTAGATCTAGCTGGTCTGTCATAAAATAATAGAGACAGTAGATATAGCTGGTATGTCATAATATAATAGAGACAGTAGATCTAGCTGGTATGTCATACAATAGAGACAGTAGATCTAGCTGGTCTGCCATGATGCAATAGAGACAGTAGATCTATCTGGTCTGTCATAATATAATAGAGACAGTAGATATAGCTGGTCTGTCATAATATAATAGACACAGTAGATCTAGCTGGTCTGTCATAATGTAACAGAGACAGTAGATCTTGCTGGTCTGTCATGAAATAATAGAGACAGTCGATCTAGCTGGTCTGTCATAATAGAATAGAGACAGTAGATCTACCTGGTCTGTCAAAGTATAATAGAGACAGTAGATCTAGCTGGTCGGTCATAAAATAATAGAGGCAGTAGATCTAGCTGGTCTGTCATAATATAATAGAGACAGTAGATCCAGCTGGTCTGTGATAATACAATAGAGACAATAGATCTAGCTGCTCTGTCATAATAGAATAGAGACAGTAGATATAGCTGGTCTGTCATAATATAACAGAGACAGTAGATTTAGCTGGTCTGTCATAATATAATAGAGACAGTAGATCTAGCTGGTCTGTCATAATCTAATAGAGACAGTAGATCTAGCTGGTCCGTCAAAATATAATACAGACAGTCGATATAGCTGGTCTGTCAAAATATAATAAAGACAGTAGATCTGGCTGGTCTGTCATAATATAATAGAGACAGTAGATCTAGCTGGTCTGTCAAAATATAATAGAGACAGTAGATCTGGCTGGTCTGTCATAATATAATAGAGACAGTAGATTTGGCGGGTCTGTCATAATATAATAGAGACAGTAGATCTACCTGGTCTGTCAAAATATAATAGAGACAGTAGATCTAGCTGGTCTGTCATAATATAATAGAGACAGTAGATCTAGCTGGTATGTCATACAACAGAGACAGTAGATCTAGCTGGTCTGTCATAATATAATAGAGACAGTAGATCTAGCTGGTATGTCATACAACAGAGACAGTAGATCATGGTCTGTCATAAATAATAGAGACAGTAGATCTAGCTGGTCTGTCATAATATAATAGAGACAGTAGATCTAGCTGGTCTGTCAAAAATAATAGAGACAGTAGATCTAGCTGGTCTGTCATAATATAATAGAGACAGTAGATCTAGCTGGTATGTCATACAATAGAGACAGTAGATCTAGCTGGTCTGCCATGATGCAATAGAGACAGTAGATCTATCTGGTCTGTCATAATATAATAGAGACAGTAGATATAGCTGGTCTGTCATAATATAATAGACACAGTAGATCTAGCTGGTCTGTCATAATGTAACAGAGACAGTAGATCTTGCTGGTCTGTCATGAAATAATAGAGACAGTCGATCTAGCTGGTCTGTCATAATAGAATAGAGACAGTAGATCTACCTGGTCTGTCAAAGTATAATAGAGACAGTAGATATAGCTGGTCGGTCATAAAATAATAGAGGCAGTAGATCTAGCTGGTCTGTCATAATATAATAGAGACAGTAGATCCAGCTGGTCTGTGATAATACAATAGAGACAATAGATCTAGCTGGTCTGTCATAATATAATAGAGACAGTAGATATAGCTGGTCTGTCATAATATAATAGAGACAGTAGATTTAGCTGGTCTGTCATAATATAATAGAGACAGTAGATCTAGCTGGTCTGTCATAATCTAATAGAGACAGTAGATCTAGCTGGTCTGTCATAATATAATAGAGACAGTAGATTTGGCTGGTCTGTCATAATATAATAGAGACAGTAGATCTACCTGGTCTGTCATAATATAATAGAGACAGTAGATCTACCTGGTCTGTCATAATATAATAGAGACAGTAGATCTACCTGGTCTGTCATAATATAACAGAGACTGTAGATCTACCTGGTCTGTCATAATATAATAGAGACAGTAGATCTAGCTGGTCTGTCATAATATAATAGAGACAGTAGATCTAGCTGGTCTGTCATAATATAATAGAGACAGTAGATCTACCTGGTCTGTCATAATATAATAGAGACAGTAGATCTACCTGGTCTGTCATAATATAATAGAGACAGTAGATCTACCTGGTCTGTCATAATATAACAGAGACTGTAGATCTACCTGGTCTGTCATAATATAATAGAGACAGTAGATCTAGCTGGTCTGTCATAATATAATAGAGACAGTAGATTTGGCTGGTCTGTCATAATATAATAGAGACAGTAGATCTACCTGGTCTGTCATAATATAATAGAGACAGTAGATCTACCTGGTCTGTCATAATATAATAGAGACAGTAGATCTACCTGGTCTGTCATAATATAACAGAGACTGTAGATCTACCTGGTCTGTCATAATATAATAGAGACAGTAGGTCTAGCTGGTCTGTCATAATATAATAGAGACAGTAGATCTAGCTGGTCTGTCATAATATAATAGAGACAGTAGATTTGGCTGGTCTGTCATAATATAATAGAGACAGTAGATCTAGCTGGTCTGTCATAATATAATAGAGACAGTAGATCTACCTGGTCTGTCAAAATATAATAGAGACAGTAGATCCAGCTGGTCTGTCATAAAATAATAGAGACAGTAGATCTAGATGGTCTGTCATAATGTAACAGAGACAGTAGATATCGCTGGTCTGTCATAAAATAATAGAGACAGTAGATCTAGCTGGTCTGTCATAAAATAATAGAGACAGTAGATATAGCTGGTCTGTCATAAAATAATAGAGACAGTAGATCTAGCTGGTCTGTCATAAAATAATAGAGACAGTAGATCTAGCTGGTCTGTCATAATATAATAGAGACAGTAGATCTAGCTGGTCTGTCAAAATATAATAGAGACAGTAGATCTAGCTGGTCTGTCATAATGCAATAGAGACAGTAGATCTATCTGGTCTGTCAAAGTATAATAGAGGCAGTAGATCTAGCTGGTCTGACATAATATAATAGAGACAGTAGATCTAGCTGGTATGTCATACAATAGAAACAGTAGATCTGGGTCTGCCATAATATAATAGAGAGAGTAGATCTAGCTGGTCCGTCAAAATATAATAGAGACAGTAGATCTAGCTGGTCTGTCAAAATATAATAGAGATAGTAGATCTAGCTGGTCTGTCATAATATAATAGAGACAGTAGATTTGGCGGGTCTGTCATAATATAATAGAGACAGTAGATCTACCTGGTCTGTCATAATATAACAGAGACAGTAGATCTAGCTGGACTGTCATAATATAATAGAGACAGTAGATCTACGTGGTCTGTCAAAATATAATAGAGACAGTAGATCTAGCTGGTCTGTCATAATATAATAGAGACAGTAGATCTAGCTGGTATGTCATACAACAGAGACAGTAGATCTAGCTGGTCTGTCATAAAATAATATAGACAGTAGATCTAGCTGGTCTGTCATAATATAATAGAGACAGTAGATCTAGCTGGTATGTCATGCAACAGAGACAGTAGATCTAGCTGGTCTGTCATAAAATAATAGAGACAGTAGATCTAGCTGGTCTGTCATAAAATATAATGTAACAGAGACAGTAGATCTAGCTGGTATGTCATACAACAGAGACAGTAGATCTAGCTGGTCTGTCAAAAAATAACAGAGACAGTAGATCTAGCTGGTCTGTCATGAAATAATAGACAGTAGATCTAGCTGGTCTGTCATGAAATAATAGAGACAGTAGATCTAGCTGGTCTGTCATGAAATAATAGAGACAGTAGATCTAGCTGGTCTGTCATAATATAATAGAGACAGTAGATCTAGCTGGTATGTCATGCAACAGAGACAGTAGATCTAGCTGGTCTGTCATAAAATAATAGAGACAGTAGATCTAGCTGGTCTGTCATAATGTAACAGAGACAGTAGATCTAGCTGGTATGTCATACAACAGAGACAGTAGATCTAGCTGGTCTGTCAAAAATAATAGAGACAGTAGATCTAGCTGGTCTGTCATGAAATAATAGAGACAGTAGATCTAGCTGGTCTGTCATAATATAATAGAGACAGTAGATCTAGCTGGTATGTCATACAATAGAGACAGTAGATCTAGCTGGTATGTCATACAACAGAGACAGTAGATCTAGCTGGTCTGTCATAAAATAATAGAGACAGTAGATCTAGCTGGTATGTCATACAATAGAGACAGTAGATCTAGCTGGTCTGTCATAATATAATAGAGACAGTAGATCTAGCTGGTCTATCAAAGTATAATACAGGCAGTAGATCTAGCTGGTCTGACATAATATAATAGAGACAGTAGATCTAGCTGGTATGTCATACAATAGAGACAGTAGATCTAGCTGGTCTGCCATAATATAATAGAGACAGTAGATCTAGCTGGTCTGTCATAATCTAATAGAGACAGTAGATCTAGCTGGTCCGTCAAAATATAATAGAGACAGTAGATCTAGCTGGTCTGTCAAAATATAATAGAGACAGTAGATCTAGCTGGTCTGTCATAATATAATAGAGACAGTAGAACTAGCTGGTATGTCATACATAATAGAGACAGTAGATCTAGCTGGTCTGTCATAAAATAATATAGACAGTAGATCTAGCTGGTCTGTCATGAAATAATAGAGACAGTAGATCTAGCTGGTCTGTCATAATATAATAGAGACAGTAGATTTACCTGGTATGTCATAATATAATAGAGACAGTAGATCTACCTGGTCTGTCATAATATAACAGAGACAGTAGATCTAGCTGGACTGTCATAATATAATAGAGACAGTAGATCTACCTGGTCTGTCAAAATATAATAGAGACAGTAGATCTAGCTGGTCTGTCATAATATAATAGAGACAGTAGAACTAGCTGGTATGTCATACAACAGAGACAGTAGATCTAGCTGGTCTGTCATAAAATAATATAGACAGTAGATCTAGCTGGTCTGTCATGAAATAATAGAGACAGTAGATCTAGCTGGTCTGTCATAATATAATAGAGACAGTAGATCTAGCTGGTCTGTCATAAAATAATATAGACAGTAGATCTAGCTGGTCTGTCATGAAATAATAGAGACAGTAGATCTAGCTGGTCTGTCATAATATAATAGAGACAGTAGATCTAGCTGGTCTGTCATAATGCAATAGAGACAGTAGATCTATCTGGTCTGTCAAAGTATAATAGAGGCAGTAGATCTAGCTGGTCTGACATAATATAATAGAGACAGTAGATCTAGCTGGTATGTCATACAATAGAGACAGTAGATCTCGCTGGTCTGCCATAATATAATAGAGACAGTAGATCTAGCTGGTCTGTCATAATATAATAGAGACAGTAGATCTAGCTGGTATGTCATAACATAGACAGTAGATCTAGTCTGTCATAAAATAATAGAGACAGTAGATTTGGCTGGTCTGTCATAATATAAAGAGACAGTAGATCTAGCTGGTCTGTCATAATATAATAGAGACAGTAGATCTAGCTGGTCTGTCATAATATAATAGAGACAGTAGATCTAGCTGGTCTGTCATAATATAATAGAGACAGTAGATCTAACTGGTCTGTCATAATGCAATAGAGACAGTAGATCTAGCTGGTCTGTCATAATATAATAGAGACAGTAGATCTAGCTGGTCTGTCATAATATAATAGAGACAGTAGATCTAGCTGGTCTGTCATAATATAATAGAGACAGTAGATCTACCTGGTCTGTCATAAATATAATAGAGACAGTAGATCTGGCTGGTCTGTCATGAATATAATAGAGACAGTAGATCTACCTGGTCTGTCATAATATAATAGACAGTAGATTTGGCTGGTCTGTCATAATATAATAGAGACAGTAGATCTACCTGGTCTGGGTAAAATATAATAGAGACAGTAGATCTAGCTGGTCTGTCATAATATAATAGAGACAGTAGATCTAGCTGGTATGTCATACAAATAGAGACAGTAGATCTACCTGGTCTGTCATAATATAATAGAGACTGTAGATCTACCTGGTCTGTCGCAATATAATAGAGACAGTAGATCTAGCTGGTCTGTCATAATACAATAGAGACAGTAGATCTAGCTGGTCTGTCATAATATAATAGAGACAGTAGATCTGGCTGGTCTGTCATAATATAATAGAGACAGTAGATCTACCTGGTCTGTCATAATATAACAGAGACAGTAGATCTAGCTGGTCTGTCATAATATAATAGAGACAGTAGATCCTAGCTGGTCTGTCATAATATAATAGAGACAGTAGATCTAGTTGGTCTGTCATACCATAATAGAGACAGTAGATCTAGCTGGTCTGTCATAATATAACAGAGACAGTAGATATAGCTGGTCTGTCATAAATAATAGAGACAGTAGATCTAGCTGGTCTGTCATAAAAATAAATAGAGACAGTAGATCTAGCTGGTATGTCATACAATAGAGACAGTAGATCTTGCTGGTCTGTCATAATATAATAGAGACAGTAGATCTATCTGGTCTGTCATTTTATAGAGACAGTAGATATAGATAATATAATAGAGACAGTAGATCTAGCTGGTCTGTCATAATGTAACAGAGACAGTAGATCTAGCTGGTCTGTCAAATATAATAGAGACAGTAGATCTAGCTGGTCTGTCATATAATAGAGACAGTAGATCTAGCTGGTCTTTCATAATATAATAGAGACAGTAGATCTGGCTGGTCTGTCATAATATAATAGAGACAGTAGATCTAGCTGGTCTGTCATAATATAATAGAGACAGTAGATCTAGCTGGTCTGTCATAATATAATAGAACAGTAGATTTAGCTGGTCTGTCATAATATAATAGAGACAGTAGATCTACCTGGTCTGTCATAATCATAACAGAGACAGTAGATCAGCTGACTGTCATAATATAATAGGAGACAGTAGATCTACCTGGTCTGTCAAAATGTAATAGAGACAGTAGATCTAGCTGGTCTGTCATAATATAATAGAGACATAGATTCTAGCTGGTATGTCATACAACAGAGACAGTAGATCTAGCTGGTCTGTCATAAAATAATATAGACAGTAGATCTAGCTGGTCTGTCATAACATGGCTGAGATAGTAGATTCAGCTTATATATTATGCAACAGAGACAGTAGATCTAGCTGGTCTGTCATAAAATAGAGACAGTAGATCTAGCTGGTCTGTCATAATGTAACAGAGACAGTAGATCTAGCTGGTCTGTCATAAGACAATAGAGACAGTAGATCTAGCTGGTCTGTCATAAAGTAACAGAGACAGTAGATCTAGCTGGTCTGTCATGAAATAATAGAGACAGTAGATCTAGCTGGTCTGTCATGAAATAATAGAGACAGTAGATCTAGCTGGTCTGTCATGATAAATAATAGAGACAGTAGATCTAGCTGGTATGTCAATGCAACAGAGCACAGTAGATCTAGCTGGTCTGTCATAAAATAATAGAGACAGTAGATCTAGCTGGTCTGTCATAATGTAACAGAGACAGTAGATCTAGCTGGTACGTCAAAATGCAACAGAGACAGTAGATCTAGCTGGTCTGTCAAAATATAATAGAGACAGTAGATCTAGCTGGTCTGTCATAATGTAATAGAGACAGTAGATCTGGCGGGTCTGTCATACATAATAGAGACAGTAGATCTAGCTGGTCTGTCATAATATAACAGAGACAGTAGATCTAGCTGGTCTGTCAT